>NC_059360.1:11068500-11374000 GCF_019703515.2 Myxocyprinus asiaticus | reverse complement strand
TATTGAACCCAGAATACTCCTGTAAGAGCAGATCAAAGCTCTCGCTAATTTACGAGCGTTTTTACTTGCTACTTAGATAACGATGCTTTTGGGAAATGTGTCGTAGAGATTAAGTACAACTTAAGTATTACTAACGTTCTACTTAGTGCTTCAGGAAATGATTATGAGAATGATTATGACTGATCCTGTACATTTTAGCACTGATGAAGGGGTGATCCTGAAAAACTTTTTTGCCGCTGCTCTTGGCACTTTTTTTCACTTTTTGCTAATTTTTTGCTCTGTTGGGGTCTCTGTAGAAAGAAATTGATACAAGTTTTTTTCTTATTTTGAGTGCAGATAATTTTTTTCACTTTTGCATATTTTTGGGTCTACGCACCTGGACAACTGAATTATAATTTTTTTGTGTTTGGCGCAGCATTGTTTGTTACATTGTTGATCCTGTATTATTACAATGGTTTTACCACAAATATAATGGTTACAATTTGGTTACTGTCGTAAAACCATGATAAATGTTTTGCATATGGTTTTAGTATAAATACAATAGTTAAACTATGGTTACTAAAATACAACAACTGTTCTGAAAAACTTTCTTTTATTATTTTATTAACTTTTATGAACTTTTATTATTGTGAAATGCAAAACTGTCCTTTGTATATATGTATGTACATTGCAAGGAAGGATAAATTGACAATTTTTTTGTGCACATTCCTTTCTTTTTTGTATTTCTAACTGTTCAAAATTAGGGCTGTCAATAGAATAAATAATAATAATAATAACAGTAATACTATTTAATCCTATTATATTTGACATGCCTTTAGAAAGCAGAATGAAACAGTAATGATATAAAATTTGGTAAATGTGTTTAAAATCATTATATTAAAACGTAGTAAACTTTACTTAAAAATAAACTTTATTAGCCTCAGAGTGCGCCACAATAGGCAAAGTGATAGACTGCAAGTGTATCCGCAGCATCTGTTGCATGCTGGTGTTTATTATGTCCTGTGAACTTGTGGCAGAGGGAGGATTTGGCTGAACACTGCCTTCACCCAGAACACTCTAAATCAAGACAGATCTGCCACTCCACTGCCATGACACCAGGACTAATTCTCTTTCTTGTTTTGGAGCAATTCTCTTCCAAATCAAGCCTGTTTTGATTGGCTAAAAAAAGGGGGCATTTTAATACACCTGATGTCATTTGTTACGGTCTGGCATGATAGGGTGTTACACAGATTTTCTGGTGATGTGGTTGTTTTTTGCGTTTGGTTGGGGATTAAGAAAGGCAGTCATCAAAACATTTGTGCCATGCAAAGTTTGTAATCTATATAAACAATCTGTAGAGAATTTGTACTTGTCAGATTTACTGCAATAGCTGAATGTGATCAGTGTTATTTTAGCAAAAAACACAGGGTTTAATCAATGCCTGAATAAGCTGGATCTGGATTCTGGACATTCAGAATTTGGCCTGGATTTTAGTGGATCCCCAACATCACTTTTGAAAGATACTTTATGCTGTGATCTCTACATACAGTGGCTGACAAAAATATGTGGACACTTAGGTCACACCTATAAATTTACGTCATAATCATCACTTTTTTGGCAAAACATTTAACAAAAAAGAATTACATTTTTAATTATCAACAAAACAATAGATAAACTATTTGAAATCTGGTTGTTAAATTTAGTGGTACATGTCCATAGTTATTGTAATCACCTGTGATTAATCTTCTGGGGCACCTCTGTGGAGGGGAACTAACTTCATACATTCATTAAAATCGCCTTGGGCAACTCTAAAAATGGCAAGGAAATGCAAAAGAAGCATGCATTTAGATCTGAGAAAAGGTCTAGAATTATTTGTTTGGAGTTGTCCTTGGTTTGATATTTTATTATCTAATGTAATGCCATTCATACATTTTAAGTGTGGCTTAAGTGTCCAAGAAAGTTTTGGGGCAACTGTATTTTTCATGAAGACTTGTGTATAATAATAATAATAATAATAATAATAATAATACTAGTTTATAACATGCAAAAATGTCAAACTCAAAACCATTTTAACGCCATGTAGAGTGGGGTCCAAAGGTCTGAGACCAAATTGAAAATTAGTGAATAAAAATCTAAAGTAAACCTAAAAATAAAGTTTTAGAATTTAATAATAATAATAATAATAAATAAAAAATAATGTCTATAACATGCAATATCCTCATAATACAAATGTAAAACTCAAAACCATTAACACACCTGTTAAATGCCTTTCATGTAGAGTGGGGTCCAGATATAACGAGGAGCAGTCAATGTGTTTACATGCACAACAATAAGATGATAAATGACTAAGTTCAGGCATGCAACTCTGAATGGTGCAAGCTAATAGGATCTTTGAACTTCTTAACTGTTAGCCAATCAGCTCGCTCACTTGTGATATGTCAAGCCAATCGGCTTACATGGTGTAAGCTGATAGGTCCTTTGACGTGTAATCAGATCAGCCAATCAACATGCTTTCTCTCTCTTTGCCTAACATTTAAATTTGCTCAGTTTGCAAGTAAGCCAGTTTTACTGCAGCGTGCTTCGAGAGTTTTTTTTCTGAAACACTCCACCTCCCCAGCTAGACCTGTCTAGATCTGCTACATGGGGATTGTATTTGTCTGATTGTGCAGCAGCATGTCATACAGTTGCTTTAACCATTTATGACCTTTACATGATTAAAGAACACACTTTAAGGTGTTTAAATTACCTTACACGTTGGGTTATTAGGATTAATCATGTAAGATTGTGCATGCAAATGCACTTACTGTAACATTGGTGTGCAATTATGACAAATGAATACAAAATATTTCAGAGACTGCACTATTTTTGGTCACTAATAACATATTTGTGAAAATGTTAACTCATTTGTACAAAAGGTCATTTTTCCTTGCTTCCATTGAAGCACTCAAGATGCTGTTTGAAACATTCTCAAATCCTGCTGAGAAATATTGGATCATAAAAGTATCATTAAAGCAAAAGGGGGACATACCAAATACCAATAAATTCAAACTCTGTCCTGTAATGTAGACATTGTGTCTTGTGTAATACTGCTTTAAGTAACTCTCCTAACGTTTACAAACTCATATCCTGTATCTGGATTCTGTACAGCTGGCACTCATCTGTGCATTTTGTTAATAGGTCCCGCTGTCATAATATGCCAATATGTGAGATAGTTAAAGTTGATGGTGCAAGACATCAGTGCTAGAGTTCCATGATCCTGTCCACACCTTTCCAAAGCTACCCCCTCACATCCCATTATGCTTTGATTTGTCCTGCTGGCAGTGCAGACTATGCACGCTACATCCAGCAAACTAATCTGAAATGAAATGAGAGTTCAATTGATTTCCATCTGAAGTCCAAAGAAAGAAAAACAACTGAGGAGGAGTTGAAGGCATTGAAGATTGTTAGTATTATTTTTGGTGGTGCAGCTGTGTGAGCATTATGTTTTATTCTAAAGCCTGTCAATTTCAGTATCCATCTCTTCCATCTGTCAACACTGACTCATGACACCCCAACCCCCCCCCCCCCATCTGACAGGGCGATAGAAGACATGGGGACTGCACATGCCATAAAGTGGTTAAATGGATGCATAAATAAGCAGCCCTGTTGAATATTTCAAAAATAATGGTAAAAAATAAACATTTATAACTTTTAAAAGTTTCCTATATATTTTGCTGTTAACATCAAAGGCCTTGCATCCAATCAAACCCTTTGGTACTTTGGTGGAAATGCAAAAGTCACTTGGTTGAGGCTAGTCAATTTTATATTGTAAAGCAGTGATTAGACAATAAAAGTCAATGTATTGTTAGTTTTAATCATATTTCAGTGAACATACTGTAGGCCTACAGTTGACTGCAATTAATTTTGCAATCAAGTTCAATCTGTCCTGTTCTCACATCCTACATTTATTACGCAATTTAAATGTGGGTCAGGGCGCATGATTGTGTTATTTTTATTTTTTTATGTGTTATGTAATTAATGGGACTAAATTAAAGCATTAAATTAACAGCCCTACCTAAAACAAAACTTTGCTAACCTCTTTCCTTAGAGGTGTTTATTGTATCAACCTTAAACATGACTTTGTTTCCAGGTGAACTGATAAAAAACTGTGCACCCTGAATTCCCAAAGTTGCAAAGCAGCGAGCCAGTCAGATTGGAACTGGTGATTTCAGCCAGCTCTTGCCATTTTTGTGTGCAATATGCAACACACGGTCAGTGAACAAACTGCGGGTGGTCTGTGACCATGCCGTCTGGGGCTGAGACTGGGTTCAGATCAAAGAGTGGGTTCAGAGTGGTCATTTGTATTCGCACGGCCACACCTAGCAGTGTGTTAGCCTACCCCTGTGTTGTACTGTAGCTCTCAATCTCAGCTCTTGTGATAAATGAGGCCAGGGTCATTGTGACTGTGACAGCCTCATTAACTGAAAGCACACTCTCTAAATAAGTCTTCCTGCCACCAAAAGCGAATCAAAAGGCGCATTTGCAATGAGCTAAATGCAACACCTAGAATGAATCAGCCACATAATATATCCCCTGCTGAAGCCTTGCCAGTTGTATTTGAATTGTGCCTGCTCGCTATCCAATGTCATTAGCCAGCAAATACCTTTTGTGCGTGTGTTTCCCTGTGCATCAAAATCTGTTTAATCATTTTACACTGAGACAGCATTCATAACTAAGTGAGAAAATCATAAATACCTTTTTTGGTTAAACTTATCAATTAACTACTGTGGACCAATGATGACAATTTTTCCAAATTATTTAACTTGTGTATTTACAGAACCTTTCTATTACCAATCGAGAAGCTTATTTTCTGTGGTCACAGTCTCCCGTAGGCAGACTTTTGACATACAGCATTAAGTCGACTCCACACAAGGGATCAAGTTTTGCCTGGTAAGCATAGTAAAGTAAGCCTACTGGTAGATATATAGACCATAACTACCCCATCCTGCAAGCAATAAGCATATATATCTATTGACAGCCATTGGAAAGTAGCCGTGTATTCTGACAAAATAAACCTTTTTGCTAGCAACCAAGTGCCAACATGTAATTTTATTATAGTAGATGGTACACCAGTGATTTTGTTACCCATTTCTGCTGCCTTAGACTACACAGCACAGAATATTCGATTATCAGCATCAGCCAATCAGCATTGTCTGGACACTAGAGTAATTTGTCAATTGAGGTAGCTGGCTCAAAAAAAACATATATACTAATTGAAATTGAATTGAAAACACAGAAAAAATTATGTGTGGACTCAGTGCTGTTTCTAGGCATAGGCAAACTATGTGGTAACCTAGGGAGCCATCCACCGGGGGGGCAATGTGAAAGAACCCCCTTCCTCCTGGACAAACGTGATCATCAATGATGAGATCATTCTCATAGATGGGAATGCCAATAAGGTGATCGCTGTGCAATTTGGTAATACAGCAGAGTGCCACGCAAGTCGCCAATCATGGGCGTGCCCTCTGAGACTGAGATTACTGCAGGCAATAACCTATCCTGGTTATATCTGGGGACATAGATGCCAGTCAACAGATGCAAAGGCTGCTCTTCTGGCACACATATTGCCACTCAAGAAGCATGGTCATTCTGTGCACCTCCTGTCATGCAATTTAATTATGATCAATTGTTGGATATAAAAGAGCTGGGGGAATAATTGACCATTTTGAATGAACAAATGTATAGGCTTTAAAGGCTCATAGTTGAAAGGGTTTACAGTCAAACCTGCCTGGCTATCTGTTGTGTGTTGAGCCAGAGAGAGTGCTCAGCTGTAGTTCTTGTAATTCCAGACTCTGCCATTTGCACTTTTAATGGTGCAATAGTATAAATGTGCTTCTCAGTCTCTTAGGAGCACATGCCATGAGAAAAATTAAAATATGCAGGTGTAGCAAGGGCATAGCCAGGAAATTACTTTTGGGTGAGCCTTGATAAAAATGGAAGGACCAAGTTTTCGCCCATTTCTGTTTTTCCAAATTTTATTTTACAATAAAGAAGCAACATTCAAACAGTTCTGTCACACTTTCAGAAATCAGAATTTATGGCCCCAGGGCCCCAGGCCCACCCTGTCCCACAATTGGCTACTCCACTGTGGTGTAGCACAAAGTTTGGGGTATTTCATTATAAAGCTTTTTTAACAATGGCAAGAATTCTTGTCTACTGCAATAATGCAAATCGTACTAAACCCATACCCCTTTTACAAGTAATTAGGTTATACACAAATGTTCGGGCACATTACAAAATAAATAAGTGGATCTAGAACTTGGCATTTGAAACTAAAGGACCCCCTTGCCCCTTGAAAAGGTCTTTTAATCTTTTAAACAAAACATTGAGTTACAATGCAGTGCATAATTGAAATCGTCTTGGTTACTTTCGTAACCTTCATTCCCTGATGGAGGGAATGAGACGTTGTGTCAATGTAGTGACACTAGGGGTGTCTTCATGGAATTTTCATGCCACTCCCCTGGACATATGGGTATAAAAGGAGCTGGCTCGCAACCACTCATTCAGTTTTGTGGGGAGCCGAGACAGGGTCCCAGCCATTTCAGCGGTAGTTCAGTGTTGTGGCAGGAGAGACATAATGTCTCATTCCCTCCATCAGGGAACGGAGGTTACGAAAGTAACAAAGACGTTCCCTATCTGTCACTCACTCGACATTGTGTCAATGTAGTGACACTAGGGGTCCCTATACGAAATGCCACAACTGGCTGAATTGTTTTATGTGGACTGGCGGTGCAAGACTGGCAAACCATTGCGTCCTACCCAGAGGGGACAGAGCTCTACAAACACGGCGACCGGTGGCAGAGGGGACTCTGCCCAAGGAAGACGCAGTTTACCAATGGAGAAACCGTATCATGGAAGATACATCACATGGGGGTTACTCGCAGGCAACCAGCACATGTGGAGCACCTACCCCAGTACAGGGCCTACTAGCACACATACTGGGCCGGTATCTAATTTTTCCGTGAATTCGCCTGCCACAGGGCTAAGGAGGAAGGACATCCAGGGTCCACGGTCTCGTGATCTCAGCTGGGGGGTAATAAGTGCATGTCTCCCCCTCCAGGAGGGGAAAGGCGCTGTACGCATGCGGTACACCCGGCCACATCCCGCATACTTACCTGTTCGTACCTGACAACACACGGGACAAAACTGGCTCAAACCGGAGATTGTAGAATCTCACGAAGGCATTGGGTGTTACCCAGCCCGCTGCTCTACAGATGTCTGCTGAAGAGGCACCATTGTTTGGGGTCCAGGAGGCCACCACACTCCTGGTGGAGTGTACTCGAAGCCCCAAGGGGGACGGCACGTCATGGGCGTGGTATGCCAAAGCAATAGCATCAACGGCCCAGTGGACGATACTCTGTTTGGAGACAGCGCTCCCTTACCGCTGTCCTCCGAAGCAGACAAAGAGCTGCTCAGAGCATCTAAGGCTCTGTGTGTGATCCAAGTAGATGCACAAAGCACGCACCGGACACAGCAATGACAAGGCTGGGTCTGCCTCCTCCTGGTAAGCACTTGCAGGTTCACACCTGATCCCTAAATAGGGTTGTGGGAACCTTGGGCACATAGCCCGGTCGGGGTCTCAGGATCATGTGAGAGTATGCCGGACCGAACTCCAGGCAGGTGTCGCTGACAGAGAACCTCTACAGGTCCCCAACCCTCTTGATGGATGTAAGTGCAGTCAGGAGGGCAGTCTCCAATGGGAGAGCCTTTAGCTCAACTGACTCTAGGGGCTCAAACGGGGCTGTCTGCAGGCCCCGCAGGACCACAGAGAGATCCCATGAGAGGATGGGAGGATTCAGCCTCCTCGCGCCTCTAAGGAACATTATGATCAGGTCGTGCTTCCCTAGAGACTTACCGTCAACTGCACCGTGGTGCACCGCTATAGTGTCCACGCACACCTTCAAGCTGGAGGAAGACAGCTGCCCCTCCAGCCGCTTCTGCAGGAAGGAAAGCACCGACCCGACTGCGCATCTCTGGGGGTCTTCACGTCGGGAAGAACACTACTTAGCGAACAGATGCCACTTCAAGGCATACAGGTGCCTCATAGAGGGAGCCCTGGCCTGAGTTATCGTGTCTACTACCGCAAGTGGTAGGCCACTTAGGTGTCCCGTCCAAGGGCCAGACATGGAGATTCCAGAGGTCTGGTCACGGGTGCCAGATGGTGCCCCGTCCCTGAGAGAGGAGATCCCTCCTCAGGGGAATTCATCAGGGAGGGGCTGTCGCGAGGAGTGTGAGCTCCGAGAACCAAGTCTGGGTGGGCCAGTAGGGTGCCAGTAGGATGACCTGCTCCTCGTCCTCCCTGACCTTGCACAGGGTCCATGCAAGTAGGCTCACTGGGGGGACCCCTGCCCACAGAAATGCAAGGTCCATCCAAGGGCTGAACAAGCACCGGCAGATCGGCGTGATGACCACGTGACATGTGCCGTGGCGCCATGCCCATCTCGGGACTCGAGTCTGAATCCAGTGCTGGAGCGGTCTCATATGCATCAACCCGAGCGGAACCGTACCTTGTCAGCCTCCCTCATCTCGACCAAGTTGGGCCATAGGTGGCGCTCCTGGAACAACAAGGTTGACATTGCCTGCCCGAGAGCCCGCACCGTGACCTTCATTGCCCGGAGGGCAAGATCGGTCACCCAGCGCAGCTCCAGCATCAGTCCCGGGTCAGAACTACCCTCATGCAGTTCTCTCAGAACCTTGTCTTGGTGCACCTGCAGGAGAGCCATGGTGTGCAGGGCGGAGGCGGCCTGTCCAGCAGCACTGCAAGCCTTAGTCGCCAGTGACAAAATTAACTTACAGGTCCTGGATGGGAGTCTCGGACGGTTCCACCAGGTGGTGGTGTTTTGTGGGCACAGGTGCTGGAGAATCGCCGAGTACCCCCTGGCAGCCCCACCATCAAGGGTAGTGAGAGCGGAGGAGCTCAGAGATTGGTTCGGACAGTGAAAGGTGCCTGCCACGATTTTGTGAGCTCCTCATGCACCTCTGGGAAGAATGGGACCGGGGCAGGGCGCGGCCGTGAGCGGCATTCCGAGCCCAGGAACCAATCGTCAAGCCGCGAGGGTTCAGGGCAGGGTGGAGGGTCCCACTCCAGCCCGACGCTCGAAGCCTCTCAGGCAACTATGGCCGCCAGCTCCGCGTCGGCCTTAGACTGGGCGACCACACCTGAAGGTGGGAGCCCAGCTGAGTCCTCGGTGTCAGACTGGACCAGCCCGCTCTACGATGCTGCGATCGAGAGCTCATCCTCTTCACGAGCCCTGAATGAGACCGTGAACTCGCACTGAGGCGAGCCGCTGGTCTCATCCCAGAACTCGACTGGGGCAAACGAGCGTACTGGGGAATGGGAGGATCGTGGGGGATTAACCGGTGGAACAGCTCCCATTGGGGTCCCCAAATCACCCCCAGCACTAACCAACACGTCCTCATACCCGTAGGTAGAAGGACCGGGGTGGGGAGCAGCTGGAGTGGCTTTTCCCTTTAAGAAGGAAAGCCACGTCCGCAACGTTGCCATGGTCACGCTCTCGCAGTGAGAGCATGAGCCATCCATGAATGCTGTCACAGCGTGTCTGAGCCCAGACACGCGAGGCAGCGATCATGACCATCAGATGCAGGGAGGTAATGACCGCAACCAGGAAATATACACAGACGGAAAGGCATCTTTAAAAAGATGCTCTCTGTCAGTGCCACTCTTTTAGAGAAAACATACTCTTTTATTTGCAAGAATATACAGTTGTGCTCCAAAGTTTGCATACCCTTGAGAATTGGTAATATATGTACCAAAACATGAGTGAGCAGGCAAAACACATTTCTTTTATTTCTTATGGGATTCATATTCAACTGTAGGTTATAACAGAATGGCACAATCATAAAACAAAACATGGCAACAAAGAAAAAAAATGAAATGACCCCTGTTCAAAATTCTGCATACCCTTAGTTCTTAATACTGTGTATTGCCCCCTTTAGCATCAATGACAGCGTGCAGTCTTTTGTAAAAGTTGTCTATGAGGCCCCAAATTCTTGCAGGTGGTATAACTGCCGATTCGTCTTGGCAAAATGCCTCCAGGTCATGCAAAGTCTTTGGTCGTCTTGCATGAACCACACGTTTGAGATCTCCCCAGAGTGGCTCAATGATATTAAGGTTAGGAGACTGTGATGGCCACTCCAGAACCTTCACCTTTTTCTGCTGTAACCACTGGAGGGTCAACTTGGCCTTGTGCTTAGGGTCATTGTCGTGCTGGAAAGTCCAAGAGCGTCCCATGCACAGTTTTCGTGCAAAGGAATGCAGATTGTCTGCCAGTATTTTCTGATAACATGCTGCATTCATCTTGCCATCAATTTTCACAAGATTCCCCATGCCTTTAGAGCTCACACACCCCCAAAACATCAGTAAGCCACCACCATGCTTCACAGTGGGGATGATATTCTTTTCACTATAGGCCTTGTTGACCCCTCTCCAAACATAGCGCTTATGGTTGTGAACATAAAGCTCTATTTTGGTCTCATCACTCCAAATTACAGTGTGCCAGAAGCTGTGAGGCATGTCAAGGTGTTGTCGGGCATATTGTAACCGGGCTGGCACAGTAAAGGCTTCTTTCTGGCAACTTGACCATGCAACTCATTTTTGTTCAAGTATCATTGCATTGTGCTCCTTGAAACAACCACACTGTCTTTTTCCAGAGCAGCCTGTATTTCTCCTGAAGTTACCTGTGGGTTTTTATTTGTATCACGAACAATTCTTCTGGCAGTTTTGGCTGAAATCTTTCTTGGTCTACCTGACTTTGGCTTGGTATCGAGATCTCAGAATTTTCTACTTCTTAATAAGTGATTTAACAGTACTGACTGGCATTTTCAAGGCTTTGGATATCTTTTTATATCATTTTCCATCTTTATAAAGTTCCATTACCTTGTTATGCAGGTCTTTTAAAGTTCTTTTCTGCTCCCCATGGCTCAGTATCTAGCCTGCTCAGTGCATCCATGTGAGAGCTAACAAACTCATTGACTATTTATACACAGACACTAATTGCAATTTAAAAAGCCACAGGTGTGGGAAATTAACCTTTAATTGCCATTTAAACCTGTGTGTGTCACCTTGTGTTTCTGTAACCAGGCCAAACATTCAAGGGTATGTAAACTTTTGATCAGGGCCATTTGGGTGATTTCTGTTATTATTATGATATAAAAAGGAGCCAAACAAATATGTGATAATAAATGGCTTCATATGATCACTATCCTTAAATAAAAGACAGTTTTTTTGCATAATCAGTCATATTTTCAAAATCAGTGCCAAAATTTCACAATTTCTGCCAGGATATGCAAATATTTGAGCAAAACTGTATACTCTTTTAGGCTGTCGAAGCACCCAGGGGCGTTCTCTGCACTCAATCAGTGCACGAGGGGGAGAAACTGCTGTAATGCGCTGTAAATCCAACAGCATGCAGAGGTGAATGGACCGGCAGAGGAATTCAGCTCGCTGAAACACAACCGCTCGGCTCTGAATAAAAAATCTGAATGAGTGGTTGCGAGCCAGCTCCTTTTATACCCGTATGTCCATGGAAGTGGCATGCAAATTCCACTCGCCAATTCCCATTGGCCTTTTCTCAAAGATCAGAGGTGTTTGGGGCTCCCAAGGGTGACCCCTAGTGTCACTACATCGACACAATGTCGAGTGAGTGACAGATAGGGAGCTCTAGCTAGATTTTAAGATTTCCTGAAAGAAAATTTGAGTGGTGCTTGTCAGTGTAAATCTTGTTACTGTAATGCTAGGGTATGTGGAATTTGGTCATGGCATTGCTATTGTTGGTTGCTAGGTCATTACTAGGTGGTTGCTTACTGCCAATGTGACAAACACACACACCCAAGTCTCTATGATATTTTAGTCTCTAAATATGGCTTAGGTCCCTCCTTCAATTTATGTTTATGTAGTTTTTTCTACAATTTTGTCAGCCACAAGAAAAAAATGAATAAATTGTCCAATAGTCCAATCGCTTAATCAAACTCCTCAAACACACAATTTGAGATATAATTTATGTCCTTAACACAAAAGGTGAAGAACAAGTAACACACTACAATTTAATATAAGAAACAGTAATAGTGATGCCTTCCATAGCAAGAACGACTAACAAGTACAGTCACACATGGTCACACTGTCTGGATAAGCATTTTGAGTCCTTTGCAACCAAACAAAATTAAAATACTTTATTATTTCACAAGCTTTATAAAAGGGTATACCTTACACCATATAATGTCTCTGCAAATGCTTTCTGACAGGAACCAAATTATTTTTAATATCAGTGTGCAGAACATACAGTGGGGTCAAAATGGCTGAGACCACGTAGAGAATATACATATATATTCTTCTTCTTCTTCTTTTATTTAAACCTAGAAATTAACTATATTTTAAGACTGGAAAAATCTTGTGCACTGATGACATTTAAGCCAATTTGCTACATTTACAATGGTTGTCTGCTGTGAACAGAAAGATCAACTTCTTAAATTGTTTGGCAAACACTGTTAATTATCAAATCTGTATTATCAAGTAGTTTTTGTTCACAATATCGGTTAGAAATATAAAATTGCTAATAATGATTGTGTCCTCCAATCTAGTCTGTTACATGTAGTCGGCAATGTTAATCACCAAATTTACAGCTATATGGCAAAGTGAAACTGAAAATTAATAAATGCTACAATTGACTGCATAGTGTCTCAATTTTACCAGCTGCATAAAAGGTCAGATTTCCTTGCTTCCATTGATGCACACAAGATGCTCTTTGGAACATTATCAAATCACACTGGATCAAACATGTATCATCAGCTTTTGCACATACTTGTGGAGTCCATGACACCTCGAGTGCATGCTGTCATTAAAGCAAATAGATTACAAAGCAATTTTATAATTCATGTTAAATTGTCAATTTCACTTTTCACTTAATTTTTTATGCTGATAATAAAACTTGTAATGAAAAAAAAAAGAATGGAAAAATAGAAAAATGCAAAATAGTACAATCGGTAAATGCTTTAAAATAAGGTTGTATTTATTTACATTATTTAATGCAGTAGTTAACATGAACTAACAATAAACCATGCTTTTGCAGCATTTATTATTCTTGGTTGATGTTAATTTCTATATATCAACACGTTCTCACTCCTGAGGTGTCAAATTCTGCCACTTGTGCGAAAGCCCTGCATGTCAATCTATAGATGTCAAAAATACACTCTTGCGTCTGTTTTCCAATGCACATGGGAGGTAAACCCAGTCTCATGAGGGAGGCGTCACTTCGGATATTACAGTCTTGTGTGTTTAACCGCAATAAGTTTTATCATACTTTCATGTTTTAATGTACTTACCTTATACAGCCATATCAATATTTTTTTTTATTTTCTAACCCAACCACATTCCTGAACCTAACCAATTATCAACAATATAAAACATGTAACAGACATTTAAATTGGTTCACAATCATTTGATTAACATTACACCATTATATAGATACTGTATGTTTGAGAAACCAACACCAACCCTTCAACCAAACCTATCCAGTTCTCATCAAAAAGACATAACAAGCAGATACAAGCATAGTCACAAAATTTTATTAAAACAAAATATATATATATTACACAATAACACTATAATAGTATTCCAAACCGTACGATAGCTTTGTGTAAGGAACAGAGTGAAACTGAAGGTTTTAGTCACTGAAAATCTTCCCTCTCCATGGAGGCAGTGACATCCAAGGAGCTCCAAAATACCGGTCACACTTCTCATTCAAAAGACATATCCGAATTTGAATTTGATGCCATCTGTCACGAGACACGCGAGAGTCAGTGGCATTTGATATTGCTGAGGTCAAGCCTGTGTCACCCTTGTTGAGGCAACAATTTTTGAATGTTTTAGAATGAATGCAGGATGTGTTAAGGCAGATGCCAGGGGACCGTAAGTGTTGAATAATGACTTCAATTTGCGTCTGTTATCCACACAAAGCGATTGGGAGACTTGGAATATACCTGGAGCGAAACAGGTCACTTCAGCAGAGCAGAATATGTGCAGAAAACGGATTAACCATTAAACACTGCAAACTAATAAATATCGCTGATTAAATATTAACCACTGTGAATAAATGTTTCTGAGTTCAAATTAAATAAAAAATAATATCCCGACATATTATGTCAAGATGACAGAATTGTACCCCAACATATAATTTCATGATGATAAAATTTGGATGTTCTTCGCGTCTATTGACGCCAAAGGTTTCTCATTATAAGCAATGAGGTTGCCGGCTTGTCGGGAAACTGACGCTAGAGGGTGCTTTTGGCGTCTATAGATTGATGTACTGTAGTGGCAGTATATGATGCCTTGGAAGTGAGAACAGTTTTTAAATATGTTCTAATATATTTTTTACATGAAAAGTTGTATATGCTAACATTAGTAAAATGGGTAATGAACAAACAATACAATGGTATTTTGATGAACTAACATTAACCAAGTTATGCTGTTCATAGTTGGTTCATGATACCTAATGCATTAATTAATGTTAACAAAAAGAACCTTATTGTAATGTGTTACCAATGCATTTTTACTAGTGGTCTCATTTTTGCACCCTGCTGTAAATTATGCAGTCAGAGGCTAGGTAAATTATTTACACACTTTGATATATACATTATTTGTATTTATATACAGTAGTAACATATAATTAGTATACTCTATTATTGTATAACATACTTATAGAATATCTATGTGCAATACACAGTTTAGTCTTTTCTTTATATTTATCCAACACATCCAACCTCTTCTGCCATTTTATTCCTCTAAAAAAAAAAAAAACATTTGCACTGTACATAACAGATTTGTATTTTCACTGTACATAACAGATAATAGATTTGTATTAGATTGCACTACGTATGTGTATGTGTGTATGTATATATGTGTTTGTGTCTGTGTGTGTATGTACGTATGTGTATAACTATTTTTTTTTTTTTTTATTATTATCTATGTCTTGCTGCTCTTTTTGTATTGTTTTTGTATTGTTGTACACTGGAAGCTCCTGTCACCAAGACAGATTCCTTGCATGTGTAAGCATACTTGGCAATAAATCTGATTCTGATTCTGATTCTGATTATAGTGTACTGTATGTGTGTGTATAGTGCATGTATGTACATTTTAAATTTATGAAATGAAAACCTTGAAATCTTTTGTTTTACACTAGTTTAAGTTGGTGAATTGTGTGATATTGTTTGATGTGAACAGAAGGAAACAAAGCTAAAATGTAATCATCACTTAAAAACAGAGATATTAAGAGTTTCATTGCAGTTATTTTCAGGGTCATTGTGATTGAGTGGTTCTAAGTGTTTGCTTCAATGGATGTCAAAGGGGATATGATCACACATTCAGGGAATTAAGACATTAGATAAGTGAGTATTCTAAATGAGGATGAATGGCCAATAAAATCCTTGTCCTTGGCCATCTGGTAAGTCATCAATTCTCTCTTAGTTTGCCACTATGGTGGTGCAGGAGGCATGTGACACATCTAGAACTTGTTGCAGGCTTTGTTGAATCGTTTCCCTCAGCCTCATTTGGAACAAGTAGAGTGGGGAAATGCCATTTTAAGAACGTGATTTCACAGACCAAGGACACATTGTCCATGAAGTCCACTTATAATGTTAGTCAAGGGTTTTTGCACCGTAACCTGTCATAATTTAGAGTTCCATGACCATTTTCTACACTTTCCAGGACCCATAGCATTAAACAGGCATTTTATATATATATATATATATATATATATATATATATATATATATATATATATATATATATATATATATACATTGGCAGCCAAAAGTTTGGAATAATGTACAGATTTTGCTGTTTCGGAAGGAAATTGGTACTTTAATTCATTAAATTGGCCTTACACAAGATGGCGCCGAGTATGGCTGCTGCGTTGCGAGCTCTGACACAACATTGCAGTTTTGTTTTTTGTTTTTTTTGTTTACAATTCTTATTTTTTTTGTCCTGGATGTTGTCTTCCTTATTGTCTAGACAGACAAACACTTTTGGACAATGGTTCTGCATTTGCACACCGTAAACCAGACTTCAAATTCCTCAATGCCGACCTGCTGTTTACAAACACGTCAGCGGAGTCCTTTGTCTGGGCAGCCCGGCCACGGAAACACAGAAGGAAAAGGGGAAGGAGAGCCGGCGTTCTCATCAGAGTAAGACGTCGCACAAATCAACCCAGTATTCTACTAGCAAATATTCAGTCTCTGGACAACAAGCTCTGCGAGCTGAGAGCGCAGATCTCTTTCCAATGAGAGATGAGGGACTGCTGCATTATCTGCCTTACGGAAACTTGGATGTCTGCTGAGATTCCAGATTCAGTCATCGAACCCGCAGGGTTCTCTGTGCACCGGACAGATCGAAAGACCTCTCAGGTAAAAACAGAGGTGGTGGTGTATGTTTTATGCTCAACAAATCCTGGTGTGATCAGAGGAACGTACATTCTATCAAGTCTTTCTGCTCTCCTGATCTGGAATTTCTTATGCTTCTGTGTCAACCTTTCTGACTACCAAGGGAATTCACAGCGGTCATTATCACTGCTGTGTACATCCCGCCACAAGCCGACACAGACCGGGCACTCAAGGAACTGTATGGGAGTATAAGTGAGGAGGAAATGTTCATTCAAATGTTCATGTTCATTGTGACCGGGGACTTTAACAAAGCCAGTTTGAAATTAATTGCACCAAAATACCACCAACACATCAGTTTCAACACACGAGGGGACCGGGTTTTGGACCATTACTACTCTCCCTGCCGGGATGGCTACAAATCCCTCCCCCGCCCACCATTTGGCAAATCGGACCACTCTTCCATTCTGCTTCTGCCCGCTTACAGGAAGAAATTGAAACAGGAAGCACCCACCCTCAGAACGATCCAGTGCTGGTCGGACCAATCAGATTCTACGCTACAAGACTGTTTTGATCACACGGACTGGGAGAAGTTCCTGTCTGCCTCTGATGACGACATCGAGGTTTACGCTGATAGCGTAAGGTGTTTCATCAGAAAGTGCATAGAGGATGTTGTTCCGACCAAAACAATATGGATCTACCCCAACCAGAAACTATGGATAAATAGCGATGTTCGCGTGGCACTTGATGCGCGGACCTCCGCTTTTAATTCCAGGAATGCGGAGGAGCATAAACAAGCCAGTTATGCACTCCGCAAAACTATCAGAGCAGCCAAATGCCACTACAGGGACAAGATTGAAGGACAGTTTAACACCACCAACTCTAGAAGCATGTGGCAGGGAATTAATATCATCACGGACTTTAAAGGGAATAAAAACTCCGCCGTGAACACTGCTGCCTCTCTCCCGGATGAGCTTTTAAAGAAATGCTTTTTATGCTCGTTTCGAGGGAAATAACACTGCCCTCATGGAGAGAGCTCTCGTGGCCGAAGCTACAGAGGTTAGTCACTCTCCGTCTCTGTAGTGGATGTAACCCGATCCTTCCAATGGGTGAATATCCGTAAAGCCGTGGGTCCAGATGGCATTCCAGGCTGCGTCATCAGAGCATGCGAGAACCAACTGGCTGGTGTTTGTACAGACATTTTCAACCTTTCCCTCTCCTTGTCTGTGGTCCCCACATGCTTCAAAACATCCACCATTGTGCCTGTACCAAAGCAATCCAAAATCACTTGCTTAAATGACTGGCGTCCTGTTGTTCTGACCCCCATTATCAGCAAATGCTTTGAGAGACTAATCAGAGATTACATCTGCTCTGTGCTGCCTCCCTCACTGGACCCATTGCAGTTTGCTTACCGCAACAACCGCTCCACTGATGATGCCATTGCATCTACACTACACACTGCTCTCTCCCGCCTGGAAAAAAAGGAACACTTATGTGAGAATGCTGTTTGTAGACTACAGCTCAGCATTAAACACCATAGTGCCCTCCAAGCTTGATGTGAAACTCTGGGCTTAAACAGCTCGTTGTGCAGCTGGATCCTGGACTTCCTGTCAAGCAGCCACCAGGTGGTTAGAATGGGCAGCAACATCTTCTCATTACTGACAATGCTGAAACAGCCTACAGAGAGGAGGTGCACACTCTGACACGCTGGTATCTCCCTCAATGTCAGCAAGACAAAGGAGCTTGTGGTGGACTAAAGGAGAAAAGACAGAGAACACAGTCCCATCAATGGAGCACCGGTGGAGAGAGTCAGCAGCTTTAAGTTCCTCGGTGTCCACATCACGGAGGAACTCACATGTTCCGTCCACACTGAGGCCATTGTGAAGAAGGCTCATCAGCACCTCTTCTTCCTGAGACGGCTGAGGAAGTTTGGAATGAACCGCCACATCCTCACACGGTTCTACACAGCACTCTAGAGAGCATCCTGACTGGCTGCATCACTGCCTGGTACGGCAATAGCACCACCCACAACCGCAAAGCCCTGCAAAGGGTGGTGCGAACTGCTAGACACATCATCAGAGGTGAGCTTCCCTCCCTCCAGGACATATATACCAGGCGGTGTGTGAAAAAAGCTCGGAGGATCATCAGAGACTCCAGCCACCCGGGCCACGGGCTGCTCTCACTGCTACCATCAGGCAGGTGATATCACAGCATCAGGACCCGCACCAGCCGACTCCATGACACCTTCTTCCCCCAAGCAATCAGACTTTTGAACTCTTGATCTCTCACGATCAATATACATCAGCACTGCACTTTATTAATCTTATTATCTCACACTGGACTGTCATAAATTATATTCTCTCTTAACAACACACTGGCAACTGACTATTAACCGACAGCCTGAATGTCAATACAGTACAATACAACCTACTGTATATTTTATATATACTATATATACTATTTAATGTGTATTCTATATTGTATGTGTATTCTATATTGTGTGTATTGTATACTGTACATTGTATATTATTATTTGTATATTGTGTTGTGTGTAATTATGTGTATATTAGATATGTAAATTGTGTTGTGTAAATCTGAAGTTTATTGTAAATTGGTATATGTCTCATCACTGTCGTGACTGCTATGTTGCTCGGAACTGCAACCAAGATTTTCACCCACTATTGCACTTGTGTATATGGTTGTGTGAAAATAAAAGTAATTTGATTTGATTTGATTTGATTCAACTGATCACAAAGAATAGTCAGGACATTACTGATATGAAAAACAGCACCATCACTATTTGAAAAAAGTCATTTTTGATCAAATCTAGACAGGCCCTATTTCCAGCAGCCTTCACTCCAACAGCTTATCCTTGAGTAATTATGCTATATTGCTAATTTGGAACTAGAAAATCACTTGCCATTTATCAAACACTGCTGAAAGCTATTTGGTTCGTTAAATGAAGCTTAACATTGTCTTTGTGTTTGAGTTGCCACAATATGCAATAGACTGGCATGTCTTAAGGTCAATATTAGGTCAGAAATGGCAAAAAAGTAACAGCTTTCTCTAGAAACTCATCAGTCAATCATTGTTTTGAGGAATGAAGGCTATACAATGCTTGAAATTGCCCAAAAACTGAAGATTTCCAACAAAGGTGTACACTACAGTCTTCAAAGACAAAGGACAACTGGCTCTAACTAGGACAGAAAGAGATGTGGAAGGCCAGATGTACAACTAAACAAGAGGGTAAGTACATCAGAGTCTCTAGTTTTAGAAATAGACGCATCACATGTCCTCAGCTGACAACTTAATTGAATTCTACCCACTCAACACCAGTTTCATGTACAACAGTAAAGAGAAGACTCAGGGGTGTAGGCCTTATGGGAAGAATTGCAAAGAAAAAGCCACATTTGAAACAGAAAAACAAAAAGAAAAGGTAGAGTGGGCAAAGAAACACAGACATTGGACAACAGATAATTGGAAAAGAGTGTTATGGATCTTAACCCCATTGAGATTTTGTGGGATCACATTGCCCGAAGTGCCCCACAAGACAGCCATATCTATGGCAAGTGCTACAGGCAGCGTGGGGTGAAATGTCACCTGAGTATCTGGACAAACTGACAGTTAGAATGACAAGGATCTGCAAAGCTGTCATTGCTGCACATGGAGGAGTTTTTGATGAGAACTCTTTGAAGTAGTTTAAGAATTTCTGACATATTTTTTTCAAATTGTAATAGTAATTTTTCATGTTATTAATGTCCTGACTATACATTGTGATCAGTTGAATGCCACTTTGGTGAATATAAGTACCAATTTATTTCCATAAGAGCAAAATCTGTACATTACTCCAAACTTTTGGCTGCCAGTGTATATATATATATATACAGGTGCATCTCAATAAATTAGAATGTCGTGGAAAAGTTCATTTATTTCAGTAATTCAACTCAAATTGTGAAACTTTTGTATTAAATAAATTCAATGCACACAGACTGAAGTATTTAAGTCTTTGGTTCTTTTAATTGTGATGATTTTGGCTCACATTTAACAAAAACCCACCAGTTCACTATCTCAAAAAATTAGAATACATCATAAGACCAATAAAAAAAAACATTTTTAGTGAATTGTTGGCCTTCTGGAAAGTATGTTCATTTACTGTATATGTACTCAATACTTGGTAGGGGCTCCTTTTTGCTTTAATTACTGCCTCAATTCAGCGTGGCATGGAGGTGATCAGTTTGTGGCACTGCTGAGGTGGTATGGAAGCCCAGGTTTCTTTGAGAGTGGCCTTCAGCTCATCTGCATTTTTTGGTCTCTTGTTTCTCATTTTCCTCTTGACAATACCCCATAGATTCTCTATGGGGTTCAGGTCTGGTGTGTTTGCTGGCCAGTCAAGCACACCAACACCATGGTCATTTAACCAACTTTTGGTGCTTTTGGCAGTGTGGGCAGGTGCCAAATCCTGCTGGAAAATGAAATCAGCATTTTTAAAAAGCTGATCAGCAGAAGGAAGCATGAAGTGCTCCAAAATGTCTTGGTAAACGGGTGCAGTGACTTTGGTTTTCAAAAAACACAATGGACCAACACCAGCAGATGACATTGCACCCCAAATCATCACAGACTGTGGAAACTTAACGCTGGACTTCAAGCAACTTGGGCTATGAGCTTCTCCACCCTTCCTCCAGACTCTAGGACCTTGGTTTCCAAATGAAATACAAAACTTGCTCTCATCTGAAAAGAGTACTTTGGACCACTGGGCAACAGTCCAGTTCTTCTTCTCCTTAGCCCAGGTAAGACGCCTCTGACGTTGTCTGTGGTTCAGGATTGGCTTAACAAGAGGAATACGACAACTGTAGCCAAATTCCTTGACACGTCTGTGTGTGGTGGCTCTTGATGCCTTGACCCCAGCCTCAGTCCATTCCTTGTGAAGTTCACCCAAATTCTTGAATCGATTTTGCTTGACAATCCTCATAAGGCTGAGGTTCTCTCGGTTGGTTGTGCATCTTTTTCTTCCACACTTTTTCCTTCCACTCAACTTTCTGTTAACATGCTTGGATACAGCACTCTGTGAACAGCCAGCTTCTTTGGCAATGAATGTTTGTGGCTTACCCTCCTTGTGAAGGGTGTCAATGATTGTCTTCTGGACAACTGTCAGATCAGCAGTCTTCCCCATGATTGTGTAGCCTAGTGAACCAAACTGAGAGACCATTTTGAAGGCTCAGGAAACCTTTGCAGGTGTTTTGAGTTGATTAGCTGATTGGCATGTCACCATATTCTAATTTTTTGAAATAATGAATTGGTGGGTTTTTGTTAAATGTGAGCCAAAATCATCACAATTAAAAGAACCAAAGACTTAAACTACTTCAGACTGTGTGCATTGAATTGATTTAATACACGAGTTTCACAATTTGAGTTGAATTACTGAAATAAATGAACTTTTCCACGACATTCTAATTTATTGAGATGCACCTGTATATATATATATATATATGTGTGTGTGTGTGTGTGCTCTTTTCTTTTTTTTCTATTGTGCCTTTAAAGTCCTCTATGTAAACTCCATCTTTGCATCCAAAGTAAGTAACAGTACTTACTCTTTGGCTGCAGGTTTTCTATCATGTCTAATACAGTTTGTGTTGCTATATCCCTAAATAACAGCCTCATTGCAAAGAATGCATTGCATTGTGAATGATTCATAAATCTATCCCTGCTGAAATGTCAGTTAAAACTTTTAAGATCAGACGGAAATGATCAGGGACCTTATTAAATGTAAATTTCAGCCACTCTTTCCCAATGTTGACTTATGATGCTATATAC
The DNA here is from genome assembly GCF_019703515.2 of Myxocyprinus asiaticus. NCBI lineage: Eukaryota > Metazoa > Chordata > Actinopteri > Cypriniformes > Catostomidae > Myxocyprinus > Myxocyprinus asiaticus. Next base: position 11,351,782 of record NC_059360.1, on the reverse strand, counting down.
TTAGAGATGCTATATATAGCCAAGAAAAACACGACGTTTGGCAGTTGCTTACCTTTCACTCTTCCTTCTGACATCAGGAATAATAGTATCTATCTCGCTTCCTCATCACTTTATTGTGAGTGGATGGATCAAGTTTCTGCAGAGTGATCTCACAGTGAAATCGGAAACAGTATGTTGACTTTTCTTTTGCTAAAATTGGCCTGTGCTTACTGAAATTCGAAACACTGCCCCCAGTGGCCAAAGTGGTAAGTGTTGTTGGATGTATGGGCACGTGTGGGAACTCCATTTTCCAGGTGAAATGTCCAGAAAGGGATCCGAACCCATGTTTTCCATGCTGCTGATGCAGCAGGATTCCAGTTGTACCTTAATGGAAGGTAAACAAGCTTGAGCCAATGCAAAAATGTCTGATGGGAGATGGCACTTGTCAATGAGTCTGCATATTGTGTCCGACCCTAGGGTATTGGAACTCTCGGAAAACAACATGCCGACTTCCCATGTGATTATGTTGGTTTCTGAACATGAAATAAATGTTGTTGATGTTTTAATTTATGTGATCATGTGATAACACATTCATTTCGCTTGAAAGCTGCGGACGTTCAGAATGAGCCAGTTCTGCAACTTAATAAATGGTCTTTTTGGACTGGGAGTTCAGAATTTTGAGGAGTGAAAGTTACAGAACTGTATATTTTCAAAGTATTTCAAACTCTCTTATCTCAAAAGATCAAGGCAAATTTTATTTCTTGTGATATGGCCACTTTAAAACTTGCTTGGGCTTTCTGTGTGAAAGTATTGGGGTGGTATGTTGTTTTGTTTCTTTTAGCCTGTATCATGCCAGATCAACATATCGCATACCCCCTTAGTGAAATTAGTGACCTGTAACCAATTAAATGTGTGGGCCCACAGTAACCATCAGATGTACAAACGCTGAGCTTATTGTTCTAATACTTTACCAAAAAGAGCCATTATAGCATTTCACATCTGATTGAGACCTAAGCTTCCCGCTGGCATTTAAACACCATAATCTGATGTTTTTAACAAATGACCCATAGCAGTTGTTCATGAAAATCACTAAGTGAAAGAAAGCTCTGTTTTTCTTCAAAATCAGCCACTTCCTCTAGTGTTATACCATCAAATATTAACACGCTCTAACGCAGCATCTTTTTAAAACCAAATCTCATTAGACAGAGAGTGCCTTTTTTTGGTGAACTTGATCACTTTCTGGGGCAATCAGATCAATTGATAACTTACAATGGACGAGATGTGCCCAGAGGGACAATTGTGAGGCATTAAAATGAAAGGACTCTCTCAACTAAGAAGATGTGATGTTTTTTGTTTAAAGACATACTCTAAATGAGGGAATGATTCATAGATGATTTATGAAATGTATTAATTGCATGGTGTGCAACCTGGAGAAAACCTTTGGGAAAGAAAATCACAAATGAGATCTCTTTGGCCCTATTTACTTTCTTGAACAATTGTAATTGCATATTGCGAATTGCATATAATGTTGATGTTAATATTTCAAGTATTTCTCCTAGACAACAGTGAGATTAAATGCAGAGCAAATTGAAACTTTTGGCTTATAGGTTGTGTTTATTTCAGAGCAACTAGTGGCACCAAATGGAATTGCAAAATAATGACTTTTTCATGCAGGTTTCCTGACCACTACCTCTATCTTCCATTGTAGAACAAAATAAACAGATAGTCTTGTGCTCACATTTGCCAAGATAGTAAAGTGCGCAATCAAAAGTCAGAGATATCAGATACCAGACATTTCTCATCAAATTCATCAAATTATCTGAGCTATCTTTATTAAATTAAATAACTCAGTACTCTTCCTGTATGTTCACAACTGTCTCATTTGATTCTATTATTATTTTGTTATTCTGTTTAAACCCTCGTCCAAGGTTACGTTTCACGTAACCGATACGTTCCCTGTAGTAGGAACTCGAGCTGCGTAACTGCATTCGGAACGATATACATTCATGCCATGGGAACAGTAGCTTCCAACCGTCTATGCCCGTGTCGCAAGCATATAGCGACGCACAAGCGAGTGAAATCGTCTGAATAAAACAGAGAAAATTATGAGTTTACTCCTGTTCCAACAGAGAGAACCTGGGAGGCAGGCGTCAAACCCTCATTGAGATTATACAATCTAACAAATGTATGCGGAGAGGACTACCCTGCCACCATACAAATGTCCTCTAAGGACGCACCTCTAGCCAAAGCCCATGAGGATGCCATGTTCCTTGTAGAATAGGCTCGAATACCCAAAGGCGAAGGCTTGAAATTGCATTAGTAAGCCAATGAGACAGTCTTTGCTTGGACACCGAAACACCCCTGTTACAGCCACCAAAGCACACAAACAACTGCTCTGACTTATGCCACTGGCTAGTACGGTCAACATAAACTTGCAGCGCTCAAACTGAGCAAAGCATATGCAATCTTTCATGCTCCCCTGACTCAAATGGGGGAGGACAGAAAGCCTGAAAATTAATAGTTTGCGAGTGAAATTATGTAGAAACGACCTTGGACAAAAAGCCCAAACGAGGTCTTAACACCAACCAATCACTGAGATAATTCAAAACATGGATGCCTTGAAGCCTCAAGGGCATCAAATCTGCATCTATGCATTTTGTGAAAGTGCGTGGTGCCAGTGCAATTCCGAATGGAAAGATGCAAAATTGATTCACTCGCCCCCAAATGCGAATCTGAGAAAGTGCCTGTGCTTTGGCGCAATCTGAATATGGAAATGAACATCCTTCAAATCTATTGTCACAAACCATTCCCCAGCTGCACTTGTGACATTATTTATTTTTTGCATCAGCATTCTTTATTGACATTTCATTAGAGGGAAATTCAAACGCCTCAAAATCCAGAATGGGACGCAAGCTGTCATCTTTCTTCAGGACCAGAAAATAACGGCTGTAAAAGCCGCATTGTCTCTGAGAAGGGGGAATCTCTTCTATTGCCCCTTTTTCTAAGAGAGAGTGAATTTCCCGAATCAAAAACGGGGCTTCCTGAACAGAAACGTCTGTCGGAACAACCTCATTTAACACTGGTGGAGCCCACCTGAATTGAATTACATAACCATGCTTTATTGTTCGAAGTACCCAGTTCTAAATGCCCTACAGCTGCTGCCAAGCCGACAGACAGGCAGACAGAGGGATTAATGCATGGCTCTTGCCTGCAGCGCAACCTGTAACCACTAGATGGTGCACTTGGCTTACTTTTGATGACTGCCCCAGAACTAGTGGCACAGCGGAGAGAAGCCTTCGCTCCTCCAATACTGTGGCTGGTTGAAGGGCATTTGATCATGTTTTTGCCTTTATTGTATTTAGGCATAAATTATGGGCTCTCTGAAATTTATCTACAGCAGGGACGCTGACAGAATAAACCTTTTCCCTGGTATTTGAATGGGGAAATGTGTATGAACATTTGGGGGATGTTTATTTGAGAAAACTGGTTCGCCACAATGTCACAGCATTCTTTATGGGGGGACAATGTGTGGTGACCCTTGGTCATGGAGGCAGAGGCCAAACTCAAGCTGAAAATATTCAATGATCATTTGCCAGTGCAAATTACGGTGGCAACTGAGCTAAATTGGTGTACTGAAAAACGAGTTAGACACTAAATCGTTCCCAGCATATAATGGGGAAACAACGTGTAGTACCCGGATAGTGCGAAACACCCTCATGAGCAAAAGCATCACCTTGACCAACTCGTTCCCCAACTCGAGCTGCGGGGGCAAAACATGAGGGAAATTCCAAACGGAGCCGATATTAACTCAAAGTCATTCCTTAACATGATGCACTTGGTTGGACCGTAAAACCATTGTGTGCAGATCCAACAGCTGACTGAAAAAAGTGACATCCATGCCAAAATATTGAGCAGAGATAGCCATGCGTGTCTCTTGTCTCGCCCGCGTGGTCCACGAATGGGTGAAAGATAAAAGAAACGAGTTAAAATACCTCATATCACCTGATAGAATCCCAAAAGAATAATGGCACAGACAAAGTACTCCGCGCGTTGGCTCGCCATCACTCGGCCGGGCTCACTGGCCCATGCATGATCCCCTCCTCCGCTAGCAGTTTGCTTCAAACAGGGAGGATAGAGAGAGACAGAGAAAGGCAGGGGCCGCACCTCCATTGCCTTATTCATGTGTATTCTCACAGAACGACACAGAAAAAGACAATAAGGACAAAGGGGCCAATTTGTTCTTAACTTTCCAATGACGAATTCTCTCATACAGCGTTTTTTAATAGCGATGGCTCAAGATGTGCATGGTAACTTTTTTGCACACTTTGTTCATCAGAAAATGGCCACCTAGCTAGGCCTCAGAGCATGTCTGACGAGACTCACGCTTTTGCTCAAGGGGAGGGCGACAAACACGAGGAAGAACCTGATGTCCGTTTGCACTCCAAACTTCTCAGACACAAAGTCGAAATCCCAAACAGCTCCCGCACACGGAGCTCCAAATCTGGAGGCCTTGGAACTGGAACAAGTGGGGATAATGCCTCGTGGTGAGAAATTGCGAGCCTTAAAAAAAAGGGTAGCTGTCCCTGTCGGACCCTTGTAACGTTTGAACAAGGGCTTCAGACCACGTGACACTCAGGGCTTGTCCCAATGTGATTATGTTGCTCGAGTTCCCACTAAAGGGAACTACTGTATATACACACACCTGTGACTGGTTATTCCATATTAATGTGCTTTAATAATCAAAAACAGCCTACAGTTAGATTAATGAACTATATTACTTTGCAGAATACATTTTTATTTATAAGTATTCATAATTGTTAATAATAAACTTAACTCTTTATTAAACATTGGTGTCTTTTATCACAGCACTGTTGCCACTAAAAACATTTATCCACTCGAGTCCGTTAAGCCTTCTGAGCAATAAAAGATCTGACTTCCTTAACAATCAATGCAGCAAGCACCTAGGAAACACACACACACACACACAGAGCGGGCAAGAGAACAGAAAGCTCGCAATTTGTACGCTGCCTGGGGTTTCAAGCAGCAGTACTCTGATGAACAACTGGTCCCACTGGTGCTTTTAACACTCCAGTGAATACAAAAGGATATGTGGTTGGAATATAACATAGTTGGAATGTGGTTTGGAAGCTATTCCAGCAGAATAAACAAATAAAATAAATAAATGCAAACAAAGCCACAGGGAAAGTGTTGCATGTTTGATGTCACAGTGCGAGAAATTGGAAACCGAGCTGTGACACAATAATCACATTAAAGTTCGATGTCATTGTGCTTAATGCTATTGTTGTACTGAAAAATGGCTTTTGACATTCAAGATTATATGAATTCGAGTTTTATAAATATTAACATGACAGAGCTAAGCGATAAGCTTATGAGATAATCTAGGCTAATGTACTTTGACACATCATTATTGAATTAAAACTCCATGTGACATTTTATCTACTTTCACCTGACATTGCACTCTCTCTCTAGAGTTTTTCAATTCTGTTAAATAATGAACAACGTACAATCTTTACATATGTAAATTCTATTTAATTCTGTTTAATGTATTTGTATAGGGCTTTTCACAATGCATATTGTTCCAAAGCAGCTTTACAAAGAATAGTGCCTTACAGACCCTTGTGAAGAAGCCAAGGGCAAAAGGAAAAACTCCCTAAGATGTTTAAAATGTTTAACAATGGAATCAAGACTCAACTGGGGAAGCCCACCTCCTTGGGCTAACACATATTTAAACATATTTACATCGATCAGCCACAACATCAAAACCATCTGCCTAATATTGTGTAGGTCCCCCTCGTGCCACCAAAACAGCACCAACCCGCATCTCAGTATAGCATTCTGAGATGCTATCATTCTCACAACAATTGTACAGAGCGGTTATCTGAGTTACCTTAGACTTTGTCAGTTCGAACCAGTCTAGACCATTCTCTGTTGACCTCTCTCATCAACAAGGCATTTTCATCCACAGAACTGCCACTCACTGGATGTTTTTTGTTTTTGCCACCATTTTGAGTAAACTCTAGAGACTGCTGTGCGTGAAAATCCCAGGAGATCAGCAGTTTCAGAAATACTCAAACCAGCCCGTTTGGCACCAACAATCAATGATGCCGTGGTCAAAATCAATGAGATCACATTTTTCACCAATTCTGATGGTTGATGTGAACAGTAACTGAAGCTCCTGACCCATATCTGCATTATTTTATATATTCTACTGCTACCACAGGATTGGCTGATTTTATATAAATTGGCATTAATATGTAGTTGTACAGGTCTTCCTAATAAAGTGCTAAGGAAGTGTTAAGTATTTGGTATGTTGTTCCTTTTGCATTTATGTCAGCATGCCCTAAACCTGGAATCGACTCCACATGTGCAAAATCAGATGATCCTTGTTATCCCAGCATGATTTGATAATATTCCAAAGAGAATCTTCTGTGACTCTGTGTGACTCAATGGAAGCAAGGAAACTTAACCTTTTGTACAAAGGAGTTAACATGTTCAGTTTCACAAATTTGCAAATTAGTGATTTTGTAATTGTGCATAATTTTACAAATTTCGTATTTATTTATTTTATGTTTTTTGGTTTGTTTCTTTTTTGGTTCAATTTAGATTTTAAATGTGGCCTCAGATTTGTACATACTACTGCAAAAATCATAAGGCATAATTACACATCCAGACATAAGCAGACATGTTTGGGTGTAGGATATTCTTAGAGATTTAGAAATGTCTGGAGATTCAGATATTAAAAAAAAAAAAACCCTTTATTTTCATATACAAATGTTAATTTGACAAGCTGTAATCGAGCCGTGATGTATTAATGACAGTTTTGACTAATTATAATTCAACTAAATATAATGATTATTAAAAGCAGTCTGTTAGTAAAATCATATTTCTCTCTCTATCAGATTGTTTCACAAATGGAAAGTTATGTGATCGTGGGCCTCCTGGATACTATCCTGAGTTTGCTTGGAGTTTAACATCAGCAGACGACTCATGGGTGAAGGACGAGACAATGAAGAAGACAAAAGCAAGCTCCCAGGGGTGGGAGGAAGGTAAAAGGCTTCCTTTGTTTTAAAGCAACTGTAATGATGCTTTGCCACATTTAACCACACATTTCAACTCCCAGACACATCTGATAAAAAATTAAAGACTTAGTGAAGGGGAAAAAAAAGGCTTTAGGTTCATTGTGGCTTTGATTATTTTGCTCTTGCCCATCTAAAATAAAGTAAAAAGGTTCCCGTCACAACTTTTCCTGCATTTCACTACTTTAATTCACAAGATTTAAATCCCAGGAATATAACTGGGCATGGGAGGTTTAATGGAGATGTGGTTGGGTAAAGTAGAGAACAGAGAGAAGATCTTCACCCTGTATGGATCATAATTTAATTTTTTCTCAGAGAGCAAGGTAGTTGAAATGCTGTGGAATGGAGATGATATGCAAAAGAGAGAAGGAGATAAACCTAAAAGAGTTGGAAATAGAAAGTGAGGGGCGAGAATGAGCGTTAAGAAAGCCTCATTAGATAGTCAGGTTGCAGAGAAGGTTGGGAAATGATGAACTCTTCAGGCGCAGCTCCTGCACTTCAAAGACAAATGTCGCAGTTCTACATGCTGTTCAATCCCTCGCTGCGGCAGCCGTGCATGGATCTTGTTCTTTTGACACATACAGCAGCACGGCAGGAATCCAACACACTATGAAATGATCATAAACATTATTACAGAATCAAAAAGAAACTACAACATAGATCGATCATGGGGAAGTCTATCTTTGTAAACAAGACACTTTTGGATAGTAGTCTATCGCATGATAGCCATACTTAAAACTGGGTATGCTGACATGTAGATGGGTGTACTACAGGCACATCTATGTACCAGAGGTTAATTTTTATTCAAACTAAAATAATAATTATATTTTATTATAACATTATTGTGTGTATTTAAAATAGAAATGAATGCTATAAAGCTATAAAGTCAGCCTCAGCAAGACAAAGGAGTCTATGTTTTTAATACAAAAAGCTTTAATATGTAATTTCCACCTCTGTCACTTCCAACTCAGAATGAATGATATGGTGATATATGGTGGAAGTTATATTTATTCATGATTCGGGGACAAAAATACATAATTTTCCTTAATGTGTGTATACGTTACCCATTGTTAGACATTTTTAGTTGAAAAATTAAATGAATTTGTGAGAGTTTATTATCTAAAAGTACACAGGGCTAAAAGTGTCCACAGTTGAAGAAACACCTAGATATGGAATACTCACAACACATGCTCAGCAGGCCTGTGGAAGGACCTGATAAGAGTGAACTATTAGTTTATCATGAACTAATCACATTAAAGGAGAGGTAAATTATTTATATTATAATTCTTGTAAATACCAAGGGCTATACACAGATATAAACAGCCTTTCAAGACCAGCAGAAAAAGCTTTGATGCACTTGGCTGGAATGGAAATGAAAATATATGAACAAAATCATCCCTGTCCTATTTCACCAGTTTCCAAGCAATGGACTTCGAGTGAATGATTTTGCTCTCCATATGTCCTCAGGCCTACGGCTTTATGTGGCAGGAAATAGAGGATAAAAAGTTTGATTAATGCAGAGTGTGGAAATGCCAGGGCTATTTACCTTTCTATTGGCTGGTGCCCTTACATTCTCCAGGGACTTGTATTGCATGGTTGTCACCAGGGAGGATTTAGTCCAGTGGAAAGTTAGTGGGTTATTAGGGGGTCAGTGTAATGAGGCGGGTTAAGGTACGGTCACTGTTGCTGAGAAGTTTTAAAGTCGGCCGTATGTATCAGGTGTAATGAATACAGATTGAGAGCACAGAAAATATTTGTCACTACGTATTAAAGGAATAATTCACCCAAACATGAAAATTTTGTCACTATGTACTCACCCTCATGTCATTCCAAGCCAGCATGCTGCTATGTTTTATAAACACCATAAACATAGTCTATATGACTTGTGCACTATATTCCAAGTCTTCTGAAGTATATGTTTGCTTTTTGTGAGGAACAGAAAAATTGCACACTTCATTGACAATTTTCCCCTCCACCGCAGCTCTGAAATCTTATGTGTCCATATACATTGTGTGTCATCTGCGGCAAATGCCATTTGTTCTTGCGTAAATGTGTATGTTCTTGCTTAACTGAATGTGGGCAAGCCTGTTGGATTATGCAGAATTGAGAATGACATTTGAGAATTGCTGTGGAAGGGAAGATTTTCAGTGAATTACTAAAATTACTTAACTTACATTTTGGTTTGCTCCTCATATGAAGTTATCTTATGGCTTCAGAAGGGCACTGGAATATTTTAATTAATGATTTAGGATTAGGAACCTGAGGTATAAATGTCAAGTGCTGTGGTTCTTTTTTTCAAAAATGTATCCTCTATGAGATATTTTTCAATTTCATCAATTTTTCTCAAACATCTGCTGATATAATTTATTTGCCACTAGCTTTTCTTGCTCGGAGCCATAAATATAATTTAACATATACTTAAAGACCCAATGAAATTGGAATCGGAGTTGTGTGGCCTTTAGTTTTTAAATGATAATGTGTGCTCCACCTAAATAATAAATACAATATGCAATTACTAGGTAACAAATCATAGTTTTGCCATGCTGTGATGGTTACTAATGTAACACAGGAAAGAAACACAGGCAAGAAAATTGTGTTGCCTAAACCATTTAATGTGGTCTTTAAGTTATTGTGTGTAATGCTGAAGTGTGAGTTTTAACTAGACTTTTGCTAGATCTACTACTACCACTATATTTTATTTTATTATTTATTTATTTATTTTTTGCTGGCACAGAATAAAGATGAGTAACAATTACCTACATTAGTATGCTTAACACTGCTAATGACAGAAAGTGCTCATTGGGCAGCACTATAAGCCTTTGTTTGATTCATTATTCGAACAGTAAACTAGAGCGGTCAAAGCCAGGCATGATCGCAGAAGATTAATTCCACAACAGCTTTTGGAGTTGTTGGACTCAGGGGAGTTTCCGCGCAGCATGCCCAGAGAACAGGTGGTGGAGAGTGGAACATCCATGGATTTTTTTCTTCCCTGATGGCACAGGCATATTCCAGGATGACAATGCCAAGATTCATTGGGCTCAAATTGTGAAAGAGTGGTTGAGGGAGCATGAGGAATCATTTTCACACATAAATTGGCCACCACAGAGTCCTGACCTTAACCCCATTAAAAGTCTTTGGGATGTGCTGGAGAAGATCTCATCATCAATGCAAGATCTCGTCCAATAATTAATGCAACTCTGAATGGAAATAAATGTTGTGACGTTGCATAAGGTTGTCGAAACAATGTCAAGACGAATGCATGCCGTAATCAAAGCTAAAGGCGGTCCAACTAAATATTAGAGTATGCAACTTTTTTTTGGCCAGGCAGTGTATTTTAGATTCCTTAACCCTACCCCAACCTTTAAACATAACCACTTTTCAACAATATAAAAACATGTAACAAGTAGATTAATGTACAGTGGTAATAATATATTGCTACAATATATTAATTTATATATATTTTATAGCCGCTAATCCCACACCTACTCCTAAACCTAATCATAACCATTTATTTAGCATATAAAACACATAACACGCAGATACATTTAATCACAATAATTTATTCAGAAAAATGGCAAAATTCAGTACAAAAGTTGTCCAAAGGGCGATGCGCTGCATCAGATGTGCTCACTGACGGCTTACAATAGCTTTGTGTGAGGTAGAGAGTGGATTTTAAATCATTAATTGCTGTAAATCTTCACCTGATGCACACCGTAACAGCTCTGTCATATCTCATTCAAACATATACATCGCAGAATACGGCAGTCGCAAACGGTCAAAAGACACTTGAGAGCCAATGAGCATGCGACATCACTGCCATAAAACCGGTGGTCGAAATACTTCTTGAGGCAGCAATTGTTTAATTTTGAAAATGAAACCATAAAACAACCAACACGGTTTGACGGTTATGGCGGGCGCAATGCGCTACGGTGGTGGAGATGGAGATTGTTAAATAAAAGGCTTGAATTTGAGTCTGTTCTTCACAGAAAGCAATCTGAAGATTTGGATTATGGCTAACAAACGTATGGATTAATTTTATTACTGTTTCTGGTGCTTTTTGTGGTTTATTTATTTATTTATTTATTATTATTTTTTTTTGGGGCATATTCTGAAAACTCATAAAATTAAATGCTTTATAAATTATTAAACGATTACAGAGTTTTTTATTTTATAGTCTTGTTTAAAGTGATATAATCCTTTAAAACGTTGTATAGGGCAGTAGAAGTAACACAGAACTGAATTAAACCGTTAAAATGTCATATTATAATGTCAACTGCATTAAATAAATGTGATGGCATTTAACTGATCTCATTGATTATAAATTAAATGTAATTAACTGATTAATTTTATGAATTCAATATTAATTGTTGCAAACAGTACACATAAACATTTGTGAGTTTCTGTATGTGTTAATACGTAAAATGATGACGTTTAGATGCTGTAAATACGTCAGTATTTTACGTTTTGGTGTCTATGCAAACGTAAGAGAATGTACGTTTGCTAGAACCAAACTTCACATAAGAATACATATGCATTCTCATGAGATCACATTGTTTTTTCATGTTCAGTGTTTTCAGACCTAATTTTTGTGTTTTTTTGTTTTTGTTTTTGTTTTATTGTACGTATGTTTGTTATTATCACAAACCACTGCATATTAGCTAAATTTTTTAACATGCCTCTGAGTCAGTGAATGTTGATATCTGACATCCCACTACAGTGTTTGCAGACTTACTAAATCCATCACTAGGTTGCAGTGGTGGCTCTAGAGGGGGGGCCTGACAGAAGCCTGGCCCCGCCATGTGCCCTCCCCCTGCCGGACGATGTAACAGACTGATCATGGTACCCTGCCCGGCACCCCCTGTGAAAAAATCCTGGCACCGCCCCTGCTAGGTTGGTAATATAAGTAAAATAAGGTAGAATAAAATAGATTAAATTAAACCAAATGTTTAGTTACAAATTAAAAGGCAGAACAGCTTTAGAAGTTTTAGTGGCATCTTTTCCTCAAGCCCTGATTTCTGACCATTGGCTACGGTATACAATGCACTTGTCATTCTGATGTCCTGTATGATGTGTGCCATCTACTGCTTTGTATTCTCTTTTTTATGTATGACTGCCTCACATCATTACATTAAACATATTAAATTTGAAGATGATATGGCAGTCATAGGCTTGATCCAGAACAACAAAGAGATTCGTTGACAAGGCTGACAGAGTGGTACATTGGTGAGACAGAATGTGTAGAAAGAACGAAAAATACAAATATTTTCATAAAAGAAGACTGCCTATGTCACTTAATGGGAGCTGTATTAAACTGAGCAAAGTAGAAGTTAAATTCATGGAATTTTAATATTATTTTAAAATCCTGGTGTAGTTCCATCTTGTCCACAAGTTTCACTTTGGCTTTGTTTTAAACAGTAGTGAGCTGCCTACTGCCTACATTGACAACATCCTAACTGAAATCACAAGTGATTTGGAGTGCTGTACATAGACAGTTACAGCACATGTTGTACAAATAGCACTTAACATGGAAGACTGCACTGGACTCTGTATTGATTACAATGTAACTTGATGTTAGCAAGTTGCTAAGCTAACAATATGATACTCTAAATGTCTTCAGCTAGAGTTAAATCGCTCTGCGCTTACCAACATTTTAAACATTGACCACAGTGACTGAAGCCGGAAGTGTTTTTGAACGTATGGGCACGTACCATGTGTGCTCCATTTTCTGGATGAAATGTCCACAGAGGGTTACCAAAAGTGAGTTTTTAGTTGTAAATGATGTAATACAGTGAAGAGGAATCCATTTTTGATCAATTCTACCCCAAAACCGCAACCCTAAATGTAACGGACAGTGGAGTAAAAAAAATAAAAATAAACTCTGAATTGAACTCGTCATTGATTACGTGAGCGTGATTACTTCCCGGTTTCCATGTGGCACAATAACCTGTGTATCTGAGGCTGCTGACGCAACACGCTATCAGTTGCACCACAGGAAAAGGTAAACACATTTAAATTAATGCAAAATTGTCTGACGGGAGAAGGTGTTTATCAGTAACTCAGCAGAATGGGTTCAATGTCAGGGTACTGGAACATTCGATAGCAACATTTCGACTTCCTATTTGGGAACAGAGATATTGTGTTTGCCTTTTTATTTTTACATGTGATGTGCCATCCTAACTTCCATAGTACTCTGTACATATGGGAATAAGTGTAAAAGTCTGAAATATAAATAATTTCTGTACACATTTCATTTGATGAAGGTATATTTTAAAGGGGGAAAAAAAGGGAGCCCACAAAGCAATTTTCTTCAAAGGCAGAAGCAAATTTTGGCCAAATCAAAATGGTACCCTTGCAACGACCTTCACCCGCACAAAAAATATAAATCCACTCTTCCAGTGAAATCTGAATATTTTATTCATTGAATAGCAGCTTACAGCTCTGCTACAGTTATTCCTCTGTTTTAGAAATTGTCACTTCTAATAGGTCTCTCCTGCTAGTATCTCATATTACATTCCAGCGAAGTTTCAAGTGGCAGCGATCCATGTCAAACAAGCGGCTAATTGAAGTTCCCACTAAACATGTTTATTTATTCATCTGTTTATTCAGTAATTTACTCATGTGGGGGGATTTGAATGCAGCATGCAGTGGCCAGGGATCTGGCTCCCTCTGCTGAACTTAATCAACCTCTTTACCTGTGCAGACCTTAGACTGCTGTGGACTTCTGGAACAAACCTCTACACTCTGTTCGTACAGCATAGGTCTGATACATAGAACTAAAACAATGAGGAGGTTGTATGCATAAAGATTCAACTGAACTACAGAAATATTTAAAAAATATTATACAGAAATATTGACTGTCGATGCAAAGTCATGTGCATGAGAAAGACACTTCCAGGAGAAACATCCTCATAGAACAGTGAGACTCAGATTCTAAGGTTAAAGGTGAGATGTGTAATTTCTGTGCCACTAGCATCACCAAATGGAATCACTATGATAATTCTTTTCAAACAGGTTTCCCAAACAGTTCCCCCTGCCCCTGGTTGGTCAAAGCAGTATTCCCACACCAAGCTCACATATTAAAATGTTTGGCACTTAGGATCAGGACACAGTGCAGGCCAGATACAAACCCACATGTGTATGTACACTAACCACTTGTCTATGGCTCCATCTGCTTGCCAGGTCGTAATGTAGATCACACTAAACATGTATAGTATCTGTTGTGTCATTATCTATGGACTGCAGTAAGAATGGATTGCTAAGCATGTTTCTTGGTCCCAATGGTGTCTGTTGTTTTGCTGGCACTGATTTAAGCTTGCTGTCTTTATAACAAAATGACACCAAAGGAGGGAAATAATGATTTAACACACCATAGAAATTACTGTGTTGAAATCTCCTAATTAACACTCAATGTTGATCACTAACTCGCAAGTTGCTGAGAGCTCTAGAGCTTTTGGAACAATAATTTCAGCTATGTTATGACAAGTTAAGGGATTTATCTTTTTGTTATTAGTTTAAATATCAGCTAATTGCACTCAAACAACAACTGTTAACCTTGGCTGTTCATGCTACCACAATAAGAAATTCAATTATGGGTGAGGTATCCTACATGCAGTGTCGGGGAAAAACAAAACTATTGATGCTACAAACTATACAGATGAGTGAGCTGAGGCAACAATCAAACACACTATCCTAAAATGTTTTCTCTCTCACTTTGTAGTGTAGCTAACTACTTTTTTTTTTTTTTTAAGTATCTTGACGGTAGCTTAACTACTTTGAAGTATGATTGTCACATATTCCCTGTTGTTTGTTTTGACTTTTATGTTGAAATTCTGGTTTAGTTCCCTGTTCCTGTTTCCTGTTATTTTTGTAGTCCTTTGTAGTTTCTTTTCATGATTGGTTTTCCCCTGATTGCTTCCCCAGGTGTTCCTCATTCCCTTGTTTTCCCTTGTGTATTTAAGCTTTTGTTTTCCCTTGTTTTTTGTTTTTGTCAGTCTTCATCTGTATTATGCTATGCTTTGTTCCCTGTGTTTTGTTTCATTATGTTCTGAGTTACCTGGTTTACTTTTGTTTGATTAAAAGGCTGCATTTAGATCCTCATTCCTTTCTGTCTCGTCACAGAAAGACTGAACAAGAAAGGCTCTAGCGGCTGTCAGGATTCTACTCCTTCAGCAAGGGGACCGTCCAGTTGAGGATCACGCCCGTGAGTTTTTAGAGCTAGCAAATGTAGTGCGCTATCCAGACCACTCTCTGGTGGTTTTCTTCTCGGGGGTCTGAATAGTGCACTGAGGGAACGCATGCCTCTGGCTGATTCTCACTGGACGCTTGGCGATTTATGTGGAGAGGGCTCTGGAACTTAGTGGTTCCCCTTATACAGTGGATTATGGCAGGAACCCTGGGCCAAAACCTGCATCCACGGCCCCTGTCTCGAAGCTGTATGATCTGCCACTGATGTCGATGCGTAGGTCCATGAAGACCCTACCTCAAATATTGTCTGTGCCCAAGCCTGCCATGGCCAACGAGTTGCCAGCCTCGCCCGTCCCAGAGCCAGTATTGCCAACTACGGCCATCCGGAGGAGGAAGAGAAGTTTCTGTTCCCGAGTCTCCGCCCATGCCCACGGCCATGGAGGTCGTTTCCGAGTCTCCTCCCATGTTTGCGACCATGGAGGTCATTTCCCATTCATCCAGGACTATTTGTCTCTAGCCTCACACGGCTCCGCCCCCAGAGACTATTTCCCCAGCGGCTCTGCCTCCTGACCCTGTCTCGGCCCTGCTGCCAACTCCCAGGCTTCCTGACCCTGTCTCGGCCCTGCGGCCGCCTCCCAGGACTCCTGACCCAGTCTCCACCTTGAGGTCTTCTCTTCGGTCTCCGGGCCGTACGCCTGATCTGCTTTGGTCTCCCTGGATGCCCTTTTTTTTTTCTCCCACACCCCATGGACGGTTTGTTTTTGTTTCGCTTTTTGAAGTGTCTGGAATCCGCTCCTTAAAAGGGGGGCTGTGTCACATTCCCTGTTTGTCTTGACTTGCAGTGAAATTCTGGTTTAGTTCCTTTTGTAGTTTCTTTTCATGATTGGTTCCCCAGGTGTTCCTCGTTCCCTTGTTTTCCCCTTTTTTTTTTTTTCTTTTTTTTTTTTTTTTGTCAGCCTTCAAATGTATTATGCTGTGTTTGTTATGTTCTGAGTTACCTGGTTTACCTTTTTGTTTTAAAGGCTACATTTAGATCCTCATTCTTCTCCTGTCTTGTCACAATGACTAGCTTGTAGCTTGGTAAGTTTCAAACAAAAGTTTTAAAGTAGATTCTTCAAAACTGCCTGTGTTTAATGTTGATGTAAATTAAAACTAAAACAAAATTTCAGACATAATTGCTGGAACTGTTGCATCTATTAGAAACTTAAACTCTTCTCTTTCAATCAATAATCAAGCTTAAAACATACCGATACCAAACGGGAACAATTTCGGAAATTGGTGGAGTCTGTGCTTCTAAAAATCTCTGACAAAGTCATGAGAAATTCTTTGAGCACCAGTAAGTCCAGCCCAATCTCCCGAGAATTCATAAGAATGGCACGAGATGGCTTTTTTTTTTTTTTTTTTTTTTTTTTGCAACAAAATGTATGACTTGTACACCAACCAATCACATGCTCTCGTGTCCTTGTAGACCCCAATGTTTTGTTTGTTCCTTGTTGAACAAAGCGTCTGTCAGCACAAATGTAAACCTAACAAAGTGTAAGCCCTTACACAGACCCTAAACCTAACCAATATATTATTGTAAAGCCCTGTTGTGTTCAACTTCAGAAGGAAGAGACTTCTGTTTCGAACACGCGTTTATGACATTTTCCCTAATTTTAACCCCAAACCCCATCCTTAAATGTTACCATTAAGTATAACACCTTACCCAGACCCTCAACAGAACCATGATAGTAATGTAAAAAGCTCTGTGTACAACGGAAGAAAATAAAAGTTCTGGGTTCTGAACACGTGTTTGAGATATTTGTTCATTTTAACCCCTAACCTACACACCATACCTAAACCATAAATTTCAACCTGTTACCTTGATTGTAATTGTAAAATATTTTTGTGTACCATAAAGTAAATATGACGGTTTTGAAAGAGATTGGTGTATTAGTTGTACGTTTTTATACAAAGAAAGTTGAATTAATCTCTTATTCTTACAAATATGAAATGACTGTCACATAGTTGTGACAATGAAAAGTGAACTTAAATCATTGACGTGTTTTTATAAACTTAAGAAAATTGTTTTTTTTTATTTGAGCTTTGAAAAGAGCTACTATGGCCTGGGTATTACATGATGAAAGTAACATTTACGCATCTATTGAAGATTTTGGATCTCCAGGGAGGCAAGTCTGAAAGTGATCTCAGATGAAAAAGAGCTTAGATGAATGAACAACCAAGTTCAGTTGCTTTTAATGAGTTACACTAGACTTTTGATATCAAGATATTATGTGAAACCCAGTTTTGGTGCCAGGAAGAACTTCAGAAGAGGGTGTTTGAAATTTCTGAGGGGGCACACATTTGGCACTTTACCAAACCTTTAAAATAATATTTAAATCTTTATACACCTTTACACCTGCAGACAACACTTGCTAGAAAATAGATCAAAATAAAACCAATGTTAAGTTTATTAAAATCATTAAGAAAATATAAGAAATAGAAATATAGAGAAATGCACATTAAAATCAGTGATGCTATAAGCTAATTGACTTGAAAGGTTACATATGAAAATGCATCATTTGAATATCCATTTTGATTAGTCACTTTACTGAGAGGAGCCTTTATGCTGTCAGCCACCTCTGGCATTTAAGCAGTGATTAAAACTCGCCTAGGCTACCTAGAAATAAAATACAGATTAATAAAATACATGCTTTACATCATATGTATCCTAATTGTGCACATTTGCAGGAAAATTGATCAAAACAACTTCATTTCATCACTTTAGTTGTTAAATTTTTGAGGAGGGTAATCAGTCCCTCTGACAGAGCAACAATGTATAAACTACGAAAGAGTACTACTGTTATAACATGATAACTTGCCTTCAGTTTCTGGATTTCAAAGGATTGCTTCAAAAAGCTTTGATAAATTTATGCTGCATCTGAATGGAAGTGCATCTGCAGTTTCTCTCACCACTAAAATTGCTGGACTGGTAGAGCAGGCAAAAGGTTTTGCAAAGTGCTCGCTGGATCCCGTATCCATGGAAACATTTCCTGTCTCCACACTCTGAGGAAGGCCATGTTGCTGTTAGCACTGTGATAAAAGGAGCATGCGATTTTGCTTAGAATACATGATATAAACTCAGCAAAAAAGAAACGTCCTCTTACTTTCAACTGCTTTTATTGTCAGCAAACTGAACGTGTAAATATTTGGTCAAAATCAAAAGTAACAGTCAGTATCTGGTGTGGCCATCAGCTGCATTAAGTACTGCAGTGGATCTCCTCCTCATGGACTGCTCCAGATTTGCCAGTATTTGCTGTGAGATGTTACCCCACTCTTCCACCAAGGCACTTGCAAGTTCCCAGACATTTCTGGGAGGAATGGCCCTAGCCCTCACCCTCCGATCCAACAGGTCCCAGACGTGCTCAATGGGATTGAGATCCAGGCTCTTCGCTGGCCATGGCAGAACACTGACATTCCTGTCTTGCAGGAAATCATGCACAGAACGAGCAGTATGGCTGGGGGCATTGTCATGCTGGAGGGTCATGTGAGGATGAGCCTGCAGGAAGGGTACCACATGAGGGAGGAGGATGACTTCCCTGTAACACACAGCATTAAGATTGCCTGCAATGACAACAAGCTCAGTCCGATGATGCTGTGACACACCGCCCCAGACCATGATGGACCCTCCACCTCCAAAGTACAGGCTTCAGAGTACAGGCCTCAGTGTAACGCTCATTCCTTCGACAATAAACGCGAGTCCAACCATCACCCCTGGTGAGACAAAACTGCGACTCGTCAGTGAAGAGCACTTTTTGCCAGTCCTGTCTGGCCCAGCAAAGGTGGGTTTGTGCCCATAGGCGACTTTGTTGCCAGTGATGTCTGGTAAGGACCTGCCTTACAACAGGCTTACAAGCCCTTAGTCCAGCCTCTCTCAGCCTATTGCAGACAGTCTGAGCACCGATGGAGGGATTGTGCGTTCCTGGTGTAACTCGGGCAGTTGTTGTTGCCATCCTGTACCTGTCCCGCAGGTGTGATTTTCAGATGTACTGATCCTGTGCAGGTGTTGTTACATGTGGTCTGCCACTGCGAGGATGATCAGCTGTCCTTCCTGTCTGCCTGTAGCGCTGTCTTAGGCATCTCACAGTACGGACATTGCAATTTATTGCCCTGGCCACATCTGCAGTCCTCATTCCTGCATGCAGCATGCTTAAGGCATGTTCACGCAGATGACCAGGGACCCTGGGCATCTTTCTTTTGGTATTTTTCAGAACAGAGGAAGTGAATGATTGTGAAATAGACTTTGTGCCTCTATGCGACGGGATCACTAGGTGCCGCTCGTTCATTGACAGCTGAGAGTTGGGAAATAGAGCTGGAGGAGTGAACTGAAGTAAGAAGGTGCTGTTTCACAGCTTATTCTGAAGGCCAGAGTCAAAATCTTGAATTTGATGTGGGCAGCTACAGGTGGAGTGAAATCAAGAGTTGGGTGATGCGAGCCCTTTTTTTGCTGATTGAAGACCAGATCTGCAATGGTTTACTCATGCTAGCTGGGAGGCCGGCCAACAGAGCATTACAGTAGTCTAGTCTTGAGATGACCAGAGCTTGGACCAGGAGCTGTGCAGCATATTCAGACAGGAAAGGTCTGATTTTCCTGATGTTGTAAAGTGCGAACCTGCAAGACTGGGCGGTTGATGAGATGTGGGCAGTAAGGTTAAGCTGGTCATCTACCACCACTCCCATGTTCCGAGCGGTCCTGGTTGGCATAAGTGTAGTTGAACGAAGCAGGGGCGTAGCACCAAATTTTGGGCCTCGGACACAGAACTATTTTAGGGCCCCCTGACCAATTTGGGTTTGTGGTGGGGATAATATCCAGTATAAACATTGTAGATGGATATTTAGCAGTGCTAAATTACAACTTTTTATTTTCAAATGCAAATATTATTTGAATCAAGCAAAATATAAAAAGCCTACTAACAAAATAAATTATACATGTATAAATGTATGACATTTCACCATAACATTTCTGAAATGAGAAAATGTCACCCCCCCCCCACCCAACACATCTGAACAGATTGTCAGACCATTGTTTGATATTATTTAATTATTTTTATCATTTAATGTCAGACCATTGTTGGATATTATTTAATTAATTTTATTATTTAATGTTAACAAGAAAAGTGCAGACGTTATGAACTGAATTATGACATTGAATATACACTTTTTATATTAACATTTTTATATTATATAATTTTTACAATGGTGGAGAAAAAATGGGCAGGCAAAGGACTACTGAATAGAAACTCCATATTTTTCACGTGCTTCACATATGCTAACAGGGGTGCGCAGCTGGCCACATCAGTGGATTCGTCGATCTGGAGTGCAAAAAATGGGCTGTTTCTGATGCTGTCTAGCACTTGCTCCTACACATCCTGTGTCATGTCAGAGATGCGCCAACCCACTGTGTTGTCAGAGAGTGGAATAGAATCAAGCTTAGAAGCCGCTGCCTCTCCTACTATCAAGGAACACATATCTTTGGCTGCCTGCCTTGGCAATATGCAGCGCAACGTGATATGAAGCTTCAGTAGCCTTTACGTTTAATCTGACAACTTTTTTCTGACCTTGAAAGGCTTGAAGATTTCTTTGGAAAAAGTCAGAAGGTTTTCCTGCTACCTCAGCATGCTTGGTGTCAGGGTGTCTGCAGAGTTTAGCAGGTCACATGCTGCCATTAACTAAAATCTCCTGACAAACGACACATAAAGGTTGTGGTGCATCAACTGATCCTGTCCATGTAAATCCTACATTTAAATACTGCTCATCGTATCATCGCCTTTTGGGTTTGACCCCTGAAATGGAAGGATTCAAATATGGTGGTCTCAGAAATCGCTCCATTGTAATTACAGACTAATACGTCTCGTCTGCTTTATTGGCGGGCTTGACAAATATCAGAGAATCTTCACAAAGATTCAATATTTTTTTACCTATTATTTTCAGAACTGTTTAAATAATGTTTTAACTGTAATATAATAGTAAAACTCTATATATATGTAACAATGGCTGCTGGCGCTGGCAATGATAAAGACAATGAAATGAAGAACCCAAGTGCAATTTAAACCAAACGTGAAATCCAAAACAGTAAATCCAAACGTAAATAAAACATAAACATGAACTTGACTATGATGTAAATTTGACTTGACACTAGACTATGAACCAACATTACATCAACAATACCTGACAAGGGACAATGGAAAACATGAGGGCTTAAATACTAGACATGGGAGAACACATGAAAAAGATGACCAATGAACAGACAGAACTAATAACAAGATAACAAGACAATAAACCAATGAAATCATGACACATGAACATGGAGGGAAAACAGGACATCACATGACTAGGGAACACATGACATGAAACAGGAACTAGAATACAAAATTAAAGACATGATATACATGAACACACACATTGGGGCGTGGCCTGGCGAGACAGGGCGTGGGGCATGGGACCAGGGCAGAGTCAATGGAAGGTGGGGCCCTGAGAGGCTCGAGGGGTGGAGCTGTGGATGGTGGGGTTGTGAGAGACTTGAGGGGCAGAGCCAAGGAAAGCAGAGCCATGAGAGACTTGAAGGGTGACATTATGGAACTTGGTGCCCGGAGAGTAGCCGAAGACTCGAAGGGCCAGGGTGGGGCCGATGGCAGGGAGGAGCAAGACGGAGCTGAGGGATTGGAAGACTTAGGCGAAGCCAGTGGGGCTGAGGGCCAAGGCGGAGCCATAGGGAAGGAGGTCCCAGGTGGAGCTGACGGATCGGGGGGACAAGGCGCAGCCAGAGGATCGGAGAGCCAAGGTGGAGCTAGGTGACCGACAGACCAAGGAGGAGCCAGAGGAACGAGGGACCCTGGCAAAGCCGACAGGCTGAAGGACCACAGTGGAGCTGAGGGAACGCAGAGCCGAGGCAATGTCGAGGGACTGACAGGCCAAGGTGGAGTCCAGGGCTCGGAGGGTCCAGGCAGGGTCAGAGAGTTGAAAGTTCCCCTTGCCTGCTCAGGAGAACTAAGGGTGGGTACAAGGGCGGGAACCATCTCCAGGTCTAATAGCTCAGATGTGACTATGACAAGGTGTGGAGCAGACTTAGGCATGGCTGTGATGTGGTATGGAGCAGGCTCAGGTGTGGCTGTGACATGGCATGGAGCAGGCTCAGGCGTGGCTGTGACATGGCATGGAGCCGGCTCAGGCGTGGCTGTGACATGGCATGGAGCAGGCTCAGGCGTGACTGTGATATGGCATGGAGCAGGCTCAGGCGTGACTGTGACATGGCATGGAGCAGGCTCAGGCATGGCTGTGACATGGCATGGAGCAGGCTCAGGTGTGGCTGTGACATGGCATGAAGCAGGCTCAGGCGTGGCTGTGACATGGCATGGAGCAGGCTCAGGCGTTGCTGTGACATGGCATGGAGCAGGCTGAGGTGTTGCTGTGACATGGCAGGGAGCAGGCTGAGGTGTTGCTGTGACATGGCAGGGAGCAGACTGAGGCGTTGCTGTGACATGGCAGGGAGCAGGCTGAGGCATTGCTGTGACATGGCATGGAGCAGACTCAGGATCCGGAGCAAAAGATGGCGCTAGCTCAGCGACCATGATGAGGAACTCTGGCTTGGCGGCCATGTCGTGGAACTCTGGCTCGGCGGCCATGTCGTGGAACTTTGGCTCAGCATCCGCCTCCCCCACAGTGAATGTGGAACCAATAATCTGCAGGGCGAGGTCGATATATTGAGCCAGGCTGTGGGTACACTGACCGCCTGGCATCAGTGAAGAGATTGGCTCATTTAATCCAAAACGGAAAATGTCTTTGAGGACAACCTCTTTAAAGTCCACCCTGACGTAGGCAGAGGAGCTGGATTGCTGGGTTCATTGTAGGTCAGGTATTTCTGTAACGATGGCTGCTGGCGCTGGCAATGATAAAGACGATGATGATGAAATGAAGAACCCAAGTGCAATTTAATCCAAACCTGAAATCCAAAACAGTAAATCCAAACATAAAGAAAACATAAACATGAACTTGACTATGACATAAACTTGACTTGACATGGCATGGCATGGCTAGACTATGAACCAACATTATATCAACAATACCTGACAAGGGACAAT
Source organism: Myxocyprinus asiaticus (assembly GCF_019703515.2). Lineage (NCBI taxonomy): Eukaryota > Metazoa > Chordata > Actinopteri > Cypriniformes > Catostomidae > Myxocyprinus > Myxocyprinus asiaticus. The sequence continues at coordinate 11,328,405 of NC_059360.1, read as the reverse complement.
GGAAAACATGAGGGCTTAAATACTAGACTTGGGAGAACACATGGCAAAGATGACCTATGAACAGACAGAACTGATAACAAGATAACATGACAATAAACCAATGAAAACAAGACACATGAACATGGAGGGAAGACAGGACATCACATGACTAGGGAACACATGACATGAAACAGAAACTAGAATACAAAATAAAAGACATGATATACATGAACAGACACGTTAAACATTACTATATATATATATATATATATATATATATATATATATATATATATATATATATATATATATATATATATATATACAGGTGCATCTCAATAAATTAGAATGTCGTGGAAAAGTTCATTTCAGTAATTCAACTCAAATTGTGAAACTCGTGTATTAAATAAATTCAATGCACACAGACTGAAGTAGTTTAAGTCTTTGGTTCTTTTAATTGTGATGATTTTGGCTCACATTTAACAAAAACCCACCAGTTCACTATCTCAAAAAATTAGAATATGGTGACATGCCAATCAGCTAATCAACTCAAAACACCTGCAAAGGTTTCCTGAGCCTTAAAAATGGTCTCTCAGTTTGGTTCACTAGGCTACACAATCATGGGGAAGACTGCTGATCTGACAGTTGTCCAGAAGACAATCATTGACACCCTTCACAAGGAGGGTAAGCCACAAACATTCATTGCCAAAGAAGCTGGCTGTTCACAGAGTGCTGTATCCAAGCATGTTAACAGAAAGTTGAGTGGAAGGAAAAAGTGTGGAAGAAAAAGATGCACAAGCAACCGAGAGAACCGCAGCCTTATGAGAATTGTCAAGCAAAATCGATGAAAGAATTTGGGTGAACTTCACAAGGAATGGACTGAGGCTGGGGTCAAGGCATCAAGAGCCACCACACACAGACGTGTCAAGGAATTTGGCTACAGTTGTCGTATTCCTCTTGTTAAGCCACTCCTGAACCACAGACAACGTCAGAGGCGTCTTACCTGGGCTAAGGAGAAGAAGAACTGGACTGTTGCCCAGTGTTCCAAAGTCCTCTTTTCAGATGAGAGCAAGTTTTGTATTTCATTTGGAAACCAAGGTCCTAGAGTCTGGAGGAAGGGTGGAGAAGCTCATAGCCCAAGTTGCTTGAAGTCCAGTGTTAAGTTTCCACAGTCTGTGATGATTTGGGGTGCAATGTCATCTGCTGGTGTTGGTCCACTGTGTTTTTTGAAAACCAAAGTCACTGCACCCGTTTACCAAGAAATTTTGGAGCACTTCATGCTTCCTTCTGCTGACCAGCTTTTTGAAGATGCTGATTTCATTTTCCAGCAGGATTTGGCACCTGCCCACACTGCCAAAAGCACCAAAAGTTGGTTAAATGACCATGGTGTTGGTGTGCTTGACTGGCCAGCAAACTCACCAGACCTGAACCCCATAGAGAATCTATGGGGTATTGTCAAGAGGAAAATGACAAAAAAGAGACCAAAAAATGCAGATGAGCTGAAGGCCACTGCCAAAGAAACCTGTGCTTCCATACCACCTCAGCAGTGCCACAAACTGATCACCTCCATCCCAAGCCGAATTGAGGCAGTAATTAAAGCAAAAGGAGCCCCTACCAAGTATTGAGTACATATACAGTAAATTAACATACTTTCCAGAAGGCCAACAATTCACTAAAAATGTTTTTTTTTATTGGTCTTATGATGTATTATAATTTTTTGAAATAGTGAATTGGTGGGTTTTTGTTAAATGTGAGCCAAAATCATCACAATTAAAAGAACCAAAGACTTAAACTACTTCAGTCTGTGTGCACTGAATTTATTTAATACACAAGTTTCACAATTTGAGTTGAATTACTGAAATAAATGAACTTTTCCATGACATTCTAATTTACTGAGATGCACCTGTGTGTGTGTGTATATATATATATATATATTAATGATTTAATAAAATGTTTGTGTTCTTCACATATTCTTTTGGTGGCTTAATGTGAGGAAAAATTCACATGTATCTCATGAAATATTAGTTAAGCATCATAGATAAACATCTGATGGTAAATTTTGCACTGAAGTAAAATATGTTTATACAGTAGATGTGTGAGTAGTGGCAGATGTGACAGTTTGATTTGAATTGTGCACGTCACTTTATTAAGCAAGCATCTAATTGTTGTTCACTGTTTTATGAAAAGCATGTAATGATGCAGTTGCTAATAATGTTACCTACCACCTGGTGAATATTTCTGTTTTATTTTCTCACCAAAAGCATTTTTTCCTTGCATTTGGCATGTGCCAGGTGTTAATTTTGGACCATGTTTACATGAATATCAAATATTCACTGAAGTATCTATGTTGACATGTAGGGCTCACTTTTCTTCTGTAAAAGACTTTCTGTCTGCTACTTCCTGCTCTTTCTCCACTCCTTTTTCTTTTGAATATCCAATTTTGGATTCATTTCTGTAGATACATTAACAGACTAAGCAAATTACATTATGATGTGTACTCCATTTGGACCATGCGCCGCTGATGGACCAGACCACTTTCACTTTTGTTGAGGGGGGTGGGGATTGCTAACATGGGAGGAGACAAGAAAGATTATAGGGGAACTCCCCATTTTTCAGGTGGAAAACAGAGTCTTGCAAATGTTTTTTTTTTTTTTTTTTTTTTTCAACCAATAGCACGTTATTACTATATATATATAACAGATGATAATATAATGGAATATCAATGAAGCCTTTCTGTGCCCCCCCCCCCCAAGTGAGAGTGCCTGTTACTCAGGTCCATCATTACCTTTGTTCAAAGCCCCTGGAACCAATATGAATAGTGAGGTTGTGTTCAACAGACGTGTTGGTTGGGATCACATGGAGTTCTGTCTTGGCAAGTTGAGCTGAAGGTGGCATTCCTTCATCAAAGTCGAGATCACAGAGAGCCAGGCAGAGATACGAGCTGAGACAGGGGGGTTGGGGGGGGTTGGTTGTAAGGCTGAAACGACAGTTAGAGCTGCATATCATCAGTGTAGCAGTGGTGGGAGAAGCCATGTTCCTTAATTATCAGTCAGAAACTGTGCACCTTATAAATCTTAAATTATATCAGTGGATACATTCATTGTTTACATTACATTTAATGCATTTGGCAGACATTTTTATCCTAAACTCCAAAACAGTGGATTCAAGGTATACATTCCATCAGTATGTGTGTTCCCTAGAAATGTAAGCAGAAGCGTAGTTCTAGCGGGAACATCTCGGATTAATTCTATCAGGCATCCCATCCCATCACAATGCAGCCTCTGCTTTATAAGCCCTCTCAGCTGACTCTCATTGTTGGCATACTTCCATTGCTTTCAAATTACACACTATGATTTGCTTTTACAGTCGCATCATGTTGGATTATACATTGTGGTCTACTCACCGTGATGTTCACACTCCTCAGCGCAGCTGGTATCCATCAGAAAAATATGCTAAGTTCTCCGTATATTCTTTTTTGGGGGAATAATCATCAATGCAAATAGCTGGTGAATGATGGGGTTCTAGGCTTTCTGCTACCAATTCTCTCAATTCAGTATCATTTATCTGTGCACCATTTCCCTTATACTGCATCAATATTGCTTTTCAAGTGGCAGTACTTAATTTTACTAGTGTTCTCGTTTCTCACTGATCATGATAGGTGATTGTGCATTCTGCCAGAATGGCAGCCGGATCACACGGGTAAATTAGCCATGAGGGTTCTCTCACTGGGGAATTAGGCTCCAATATCCAGTACCTCAATGTATGGGGTCTGATTACATCCGTTAAGAGGATGCTTCTCGCATTTTGTGCCGCTCCTATCACACGTTAAATCACAGAGTGTTTTCTTGACTTCAGTGTCTTCACTGTCCCTCTTAAAAGGGAAGTATCATCTGTTGCTGTGTATGCTCTGACACCAAGTGGTTGGCATTGCTCATAACATTCCTATTTCATTAACAACACAATGCATTTGCTGCTCTAACACAAGAAATAATAAAATCAAAACAAGGAGATACTGAGTCCTATATACAATTATGTTACATGTTCTGTTTTATTAGACTCATTCTTGCATCTTACGGTGTTGATATTTGCAATATTATGGGTTACTGTAAATGTTTAATTATTTTATTAGTGAAAGGACTTGAAGCTTCCTAACAATGGGGCTTTATCACAAATGTTTGAAATTCCAAAGCTTCTTTACTCAAGTGTCTGCATACAGTTTAATTTTCTGCACCTTCTGGTCAAAACATTAACTCTCATTAATGCTCTGCTACTTTAGATTAACAATATTATATTTTATTTTAAGTTACCTATGTAATTTGGTCAAAATGCTCCGTACAATATATATCTGCTTGTGGTCGGTGTAGTAACATTTAGTAGTAGGCAAATATTTGCATTAATTTATTGGGATAAAACCCATGCTGGATTAATGCTTCTTTTGAAGCAGATACTGAATATTCAGTCAACTGAAACATCACAAATCATGGATTATGCATATGTGTTGTTGGTTTTACGCAGGCTTCAACAGAAGCCTTTTTACGCAGGCTTCAACAGAAGCCTTTGTATCTAACATCACACCATCATGTGCATTTACATTTTTGCCTTTTGATCTGCATCTTATGGCATTTGCCAGTCCCTTGACCTTTCAGTCATCTAAGATTTCAAATAGTAAGATAACCATTTAAAGGCATTTCCCTTTCCTTAACTTTCATCAATTGTTGATATGCTTTTGCCTCATTGTTTACTTTTCATAATATATTGTAGTAGTTGCCTGGAATTTTATTTATTTTTCCTTTCTTCTGGAACAACACTCTATGATATTACAGTTCACGTGGCATTTTCAACCAATCAAGTGCATCCATGCTTGCCCTTTTCGCAAGGGCAATATCCATGCAAATTATGAAGCCTTTTGTCTATGCTTCACTGCAACCATGGTTGCAAAAATGTGCTGTCCAGGTGCTGCAACTGTGATGCGTTTTCTGCTATCGGCTCAGTACATCACCTACGAAGTGCAAATGCGCTGTCCTGGCACCACAACTGTGGCATGTCTTTCAGGTCTTGCTTCTAAGTGTCCCATGACAACGCAAAAGTGGGTGATAAATAAAGCATTTATTCTCCCTTCACATGGCAAAGCATTCTTAATCTTTGCAGGGGTATTGCACAAACAATGCTAGCCCTTATCACAATGCTTGTCCTTATCATAGGGCTCAAATGCAATATGCTGTTATCCTTGCAAGGGTATTGCACAAACTACGTCATGCTTATTGTAGTGCTCAAATGCAAAACGTTGTTTGCCTTCTGCAGGAATATTGCACAAATGACATCGCCCTTATCATAGGGCTCAACACAAACGTTGTTTGTCCTTTTGCAGGGGTATTGCATAAACTATGCCTGGCCTTTTTTGCAAGGTCTCAAGCACAAACATTGTTCACCCTTCTGTAAAGATATTGCACAAACAAGGCTCACCCATTTACAGGGGTAAAAAAAAAAAATCATACGATAGCCTACCCTTCGGCAATGTATGGCACAATAGTAATATATTTGTACAGTCATATACAGGCTTATGTTTGCATTATTCATTTATATTTCTTCTTTTTCAGATTTGTTCCTCACCTTCGGAAGACCTGGTTGTTATCCTGAGTCTAATTTACTGGTTTTGTATTTTCTTTTAGGGGGCATAGGTTTTAAATTAGGTTCTAATTCCTTTTGTGGTAAGCTCCACTCCGCTGCCGTCATAACTTCTGGCAGGATCTAACGGTTTAAGCAAGTATCCGAGCGCTGAACCATAGGACAGGGTTTACGTCAAATTATATAAGTATCTCTACATTCGTATTAATTCCAATAAACCTGAGTCTTTCTGATATAAATGTGAGCACAGTCTAGCGGGAAGATCTCAGGATTCATTCTATCAGCATCCCGTTCAATCACAATGCAGCCTCCTCTTTAAAAGCCATCTCAGCTGTCTCTCATTGTTGGCATACTTCCGTTGTTTTCACCCCTCTCCACCCCATCCCCACCAGTTTAGGTCCCATTCTGGACAGTGCTAAGCTCCACTCCCCTGCTGTCATCGCTTCCGGCATGATCTGATGGTTCAAGCAAGTATCCAAGCGCTGAACCATAGGACAGCTTACACCAAATGATATAAGTATCTCTAGAAAGAGTCTTTCCAATAGAAATTAAGTGAACTACCTTGGCAGTGCTTAAACCATGATCTACCAGTAGAGCTACAAAACCACAAGTCATCAATAGGCAAGTTTTATTTTTGCAATACCTATCTGAAGGGGCTTGACTGGGCTGTAATTATACAACTATTAGTTCACTAAATTCATTTCATACATTATTTTACAGATCACAGTATATGTAATGTATTGTGTTTAAGTGCTGATTTTTAGACAGCTACCTATAATGATGATGGTCAGATCTGTGCTTCATTCTACCGACAGACTAATATCTAAGTACAAAAATGTGGGCAACAGAGCATAGTACTTTCCTCTTTTTTGTCTGTTTTGTACCATACTAGATGGGGAATACATTGCATGTACTGAAGGCAGAAATGCTCCTGGGAGCCTCAAATTCTATTGAAAGATCACACCAAGAAAAACACAGTAGATATCACAGATCTCACCCTTCTGGTCTTCTCTGTGAAGTTATATAAAAAGACACATGAGTTAAGAGCACTGGGTAAATCAGCTCTTAAAAAAAGTTTATGCAAGTCTCACCACTAGATTTTCCGCCCCTTCTTCCTAGCAAAATTACTCAAGCTCAATCAAATTGGATGTGGACCATTAGTAAACAGCAATTTTGAAGTCGTTCCACAGATGCTCAATTAGACTAAAACCTTGGCTTTAACTACACCACTCTATGAAATTAAAAGATTAGTTCACCCAATAATTAAAGTTTTGTCTTCATTTACTCACCCTTCTGTCATTTCAAACCTTTGAAGAATCATATAGGTCACCCTTTTCTAAGCAATTGCAATGAATGTGAACTGAGGCTTTCAAAAAAATAATCAAAAGCATGTTAAATAATGGACGTGATCGAAATGACAAGACTGATTTCATTTTTATATGTAGCTATTTGTACAAAACATTTAAATGTACTTATTTGTATGTTTGGTTAGATGCTGGAATGTCCAAAATTGACTCTTTTATACATATTTACAGTTTTAGAAACAAAATTATAATGAGTCCATTATAAATATATTTGTACAAATATATTTTTAATAAATCTATATATTTGTACATTTTAACTATTTTATAGATATTTTAGATCCCTTAACCCAACTGCTAAACATTAAAAGATATAAATACATAACAGGCAGATTAATATACAGTGACAATAATTATAGTTATAATATACTAATTTATATATACTGTATTTTAAAGCCATTAATCCCACACCTACCCCTAAACCTAACCCTAACCATTTGTTAAAATGAATAAAAATAAAAATAAAAAAAGTTACATATATTTAATCACAATAGGTTATTCAGAAAAATGGCAAAAGGCAGTACAAAAAAATAAGTTAAATGATAATGTGGTCTCTGACGGCATACAACTGTTTTGAGTGAGGTAGAAAGTGGAACTGAAGTTATAAATCGCAAAAAATCTTCAGCGAAGTGTCAGTGAATAACCTGTTATATCAAATTAATGTCATTTTAACAAAAACATAATGGAAATATTTTTTCATCATCACAAGACATGTGAGAACCAGTGAGAATTCAACATCACTGCCATTAAACCTGTGTCGTAACGCTTCTTGAGGCGGTAATTTTTAAATGGGGCCTAAATTCTGACTGAAATTCTTCATATATACCATTTCTCTGTAAAAATTTAACATAGTTGGGAGGACATTACCTTTTCTAGTATTTTCAATATAAATTGGAGATTTGAGATCAATCTATTAGCCAACTCTCCAGGATCAAGCTGTGGTTTCTTAATAAGTGCCAGCTTAAAGTTTCATGGGACATGCCCTAAGGATAATGAGGAGTTAATAATATTAAGAAGAGGTTCTGGGATTACAGGAAATATATCTTTTAAGAGCTTAGTCGGTATTGGATCTAAGATAGATGTTGTTGCTTTTGATGTTTTGATAAGTTTAGTTAGCTCTTCCTGACCTATGACAGTGAAGGACTAAAGTTGTTCATAGGGAATAATATGAGACATTGTCTTCTGCAGTGCTATGGAAGATGGTTGCATAATTCCAATTTTGTTTCTGATGATTTAAAATTTATCAGTAAAGAAATTCATAAAGTCATTACTACTGTGCTGAGATGGAATATCTGGTTCAGTCCAAGCTTTATTCCTTACTAATTTAGCCACAGTATTGATTAGACCAATGATTTTTGTGGTTATTTTCTATGAGTTTGCTGAAATATGCAGATCTGGCAGCTACCTGTCTGTAGCTAGAGACACTATCCTTCCTGAGTATTTGAGACAAATCTGGAAAGATTATTAATGAAGCTACCTTAAGTGGTCGAAAGAACAGTTCTACCTGATCGAAAACACGGCATAGATTGAGTGACCTTAGTTAAGCGTAGAATATAAGATAAGAGTAATGTTCTGAGATGTCATCGCTCTGTGGCAGAATTGCTATGTTATCAACATCAACTCCATATGACAGAAATAATTAACATTATTCACTGATAATCTTAGCCTCTAGTGAGCTGTTAACCACTGTGACCAGATCACTGAGTCAGTGAACTGAGCAAGAAAACCAATTCAGTTTGATTCATTCACTAATCATTCAGGGTCTCGTTTCCCAATAACAATTGATCATAACGGTTAAGAGTGTTTTCTACAAGCAATTTTATGAACGTTTGTTATTTTTTACTTGCGTTTCCCAAAACTGCACTTAACATGAACGTGCGAGGGCGTGCTTTAAGTGCTACTTAAGAGAGACGCTGTCCAGAAACGTGAAGTGCTGAAATGTGACCGTATAGTGCTGCTCGTCATTGCAACTTCATTATATTTGTGCGTAACTTTAAAAACTTTTGTAATTTAGCTCACTTTAAATATTTTAAAATATTTTCTTAAATGTACAACTTAATTCACCACATAATTGCATTTTGTTTTTGCAGTAGTTTTATGCTGAACTATACATTTATTTTACACAATCACTGCTTCAATAATAAGATGCGCATTTTAACATTTAATTTTCAAAATTTGCTCTGTTGGTCGAGATTAAAGCTTCCAGGATCAGTGAAGACAGCGGAGACCCTGTGTATGGTCCTGCTAATGACAGCAAGCATTAATTGAATATAATGAGGTTCACCGTGTTATTGCAGAGTGCAAAATAAGGAGACGTGTGGAAGTTGCACTTCGGACATTCACCAATCAAAGGGAGATCTGCGCTTTACTCCCAAAAGTGATAACGGTAATAACAATGCTACACAATGTGTGCGGTACAACACAGCGTGTGGTGCAGGCGAGAGCGTCCTTAGGTGTCAGTGAGGAAGAGGAGACGAGAATGAGGAGCCAGTATACTGTACGGATGATTTTAATGCACGGCAGTAAGTTATTGACTTTTTTCCTTCAACAATCATGCCACAACTATGTTGTTACCAATTAGCCCACAAATAATTTTATTTGTTTACTTATTCATTTATCTGTTCATCCAATATTGACTAACCATTTTTTGCATTTATTATTGTTGTTGTTATTATTATTATTAGCCTTGACGGTTAATAATAATAATAAAATAAAACGTATATATACTGATATTAAATGAGCATAAAGTGTAGCTATAGTTGTTTAAATTGTATCAGGTGTAATTTTGCAATTGTCCTGCAGTTATTTGCTTAAGTCTGTGCCCTTATGATGTTCTTAGCACTGTACGAGTACTCCAGAGCACACATTAATCTACAAGCATTTTCAAGTACTACTTAAGTTACGATGCTTTTGGGAAACGGGCCATAAACTAAGATGAATCATAAGATGGATTCTATGATCTACTTAGGCTTATGATGCTTTTGGGAAACGAGACCCAGACCAGTTTTGTGAAATGGATTAACCGATTTATTGAAAAGATCTGACTCAAAAGAATGATTTGTTCACAAATCGGACATCATCTTATGAACTTTTACTGTATGAATGTGCCAAGGAGAGCTAAGGTGAATGCCAAGATTGTCAGTTAATTACATTTAAGGTTACTTAAATTAATCTGTTTTGATTTTTGAGTTAAATCCTTTCATTTTTATTTGTATTTATTTATTTATTTATTATTATTATTATTTTTTTTTTTTTTTTGTTTTCAGATTCTCTAGGATAGCTATTGCTGTGTGGTTTGGGTAAATGTCTTTTCAGAAGATTAATTATTTTCCATTACCCTGTGTTCCTGCAGATTGCAGCAGTTTTCCTCCAAGATTTTTCTGAATTTAACTCCATACATTTTCCCTCTATCTTGAGTTTTCCAGTTGCTGCTGTAGAGAGGTATGCCCTGTGATACAGCCCCCACCATTCTTCAATGTTCCAATGGTGTCACAGTGTGATATGTTGGGTTTTGTTTGGGCGAAACATTGTACATTCAGGCCCAAATGTTTAATTATGCTTTTATCAAGCCATAACATCTTTCTACAATTGTTGTGTCCACCATATGCCCACTGGCAAATTACTTCTGAGATTTATTTTTTCCTGACCACCCGTTCATACAAGATCAATTTATGAAGTATGCATGCTATTGTTTTCTCATGCATAAGTTAATCTTTGTCAAATTCATGACCGTATGACCTCTTCCCAATTTGACCTGCTTTACACACAATCTTTTCTTTTGGTGCTTTGAATTGATTAATAGTTTAAACAGTTTTTTTTTAATTTTATTTTTTTATTTTTGTTATCATCTTTGTCATCTTGTTTCCTCAGTGAAGCACACAATTTGTTCCTATAGTGCAACTAGATGAGGTTGGTGCTAGCAATGCCATTTCCATCTCTCTCTCTCTCTCTCTCTCTCTCTCTCTCTCTCTCTCTCTCTCTCTCTCTCTCTCTCTCTCTCTCTCTCTCCCTCTCTTTTATCAATTAAATAATTGAATTCTGTATTTTTATAATGAATGCAATGATTTACTTTTGTAAGCTCAATTTTAATAAAACCTGAATACTTTCTAGGAAGTTGTTTGAGGCTTGTTTGAGAGAAGTGTATTTTATGGCAAAGTTTATTAGCCAAAGACATATTGAGCTAAAACTGTGGTACTAAAGTTTGAGTGTTTCGTAAAGTGTACACCAAAAACCAGGTATCTCTAAAGTTACAATGGATAGATCCACTCTGCTATTGAAGAATGCTGGTTCCCGATACAGTCTATTTGGAGATAATTAACTTAGTTGAAGATGATTAACACAGTGACAGGGTTGTATGTGTTTTGTTCCATGCCATGTTTGTTCCTGTCATGTGATCTTGTCATGTGGTCCCCTGATCATGTGATTTCATGTTTCTGTCCATGTTCATGTGTCTTGTTTTCATTGGTTTATTGTCTTGTTACCTTGTTATCAGTTCTGTCTTGTCATTGGTTTTCATTGTCATGTTTCTCCCTTGTCCATGTATTTAAGCCTCATGTTTGGCATTGTCAGGTATTGTTAATGTAACATTGTCAAAGTCAAAGTCAAAGTCAAGGTCAAGTCAGTCAGTCATTCATGTTTTTTTTCATGTTTGGTTTTAAGATTTTTGGATTCCACACTTGTAAAATAAACTACACTTGGGTTCATCACACATCATCGTCTCTTTGCCTTCATTACAGAATACCTAACTGACCAAAATGAACCCAGCAATCCAGGGAAATCTTTCCCTGGAGGATTATGTCACAGAGTTTTGTGATCTTTGCTACCTTGTTGATTTTAATTAGATTGCCCTCAAGGACTGTTTTTGCTTTGACTGCCTGACATCAGGGAACAGATTGGCTCATTCAGTCCAGAGTACCCACAGCCTGGCTTAGTATATCGACCTTGCCCTACTAATATGTGGTTCATCATTCACTGTGGGCGAGGTGGCCACCAAGCCAGAGTCCCACGTCATGGCCACCAAACCAGAGTTTCTAGTCATGTTTGCTGAGCCATCTTTTGCCCTGGAAACTGCTCTGGCATTGGGAGCCGCCCCTAGAGGGGGGGATATGTCAGGGTTGTATGTGTTTTGTTCCATGCCATGTTTGTTCCTGTCATGTGATCTTGTCATGTGGTCCCCTGGTCCTGTGATTTCATGTTTCCCTCCATGTTCATGTGTCTTGTTTTCGTTGGTTTATTGTCTAGTTACCTTGTTATCAGTTCTGTCTTGTCATTGGTTATCATTGTCATATTTCTCCCATGTCCATGTATTTAAGCCTCATGTTTGCCATTGTCCATTGTCAGGTATTGTTAATGTAACATTGTTTGGTGTAAGTCAAGTCCTTCATGTTTTGTTCACATTTGGTTTTAAGATTTTTGGATCCCACGCTTGTAAAATAAACTGCACTTGGGATCATCACACGTCATCATCTCTTTGCCTTCGTTACACACAGCTACATGAATACAGAATTAATTTTGTCTTGAGTTGTGAATTAACTGGTCTTTGGAACACCATAAGCATGGTTAGCTAGCTACAAGTTAAACATTTACTGCATCAAGTTTCTAACATTAATAATTATTCATGTTTTATATGTGAACTAGCAAAACCTATGATCTGTGATACACTTAAGTAGCTGTCACTTTCCTATTGAAGTAAGTTTAAACAGTGCATGAATCACATTACTCACAAAAACTATACACTATTAAAGTACCAAAAAAGTATATGATATTACTATTACCATGGTGTTTTAAACATGGTACCATGGTTTTATATTGTTCTTTGAAGTTTCTATGAGCACCTTGTTAATATCTTGGATTCTGAATACACTAATTGTTCAGTACCATAGTAGGCTATATATATCAAAGTGCCACAGTTTACCATCCCTGTACCATGGTACCACCACAATATTTTTTGTAAAGGAATTACAGTCAGTTGAGAATGCACAATGCTTACTAAGTACTTTCAACAATTATAAATACAGTAATACCTCCAATAAATGTTGCTAACTAAGTAAGCTAGCCCAGATGCTAATGTAAATATACCTTGATGAGTTCCTAAATGCATTAATTAAAACTGATGTTTTGGGACAAAACCTTAACCTTAAGATGTTTGTTTGACTTGTAGGATCAAACTGGTCATTTATAAATGAAATGTTGGGTACAATTATATTGGTTATGCTAACATACTAAACTCAGGCTTTACCGCTGTCTTTCAAACTATCTCCAGAGGGCGATGGCGGTCCATGGTGAGGCCTGTTCTGTTTTCTCCAGTAAATTACCTTCTGTCACTAAATTGACAAAGATGTCTGCTTGTCTGACTCGCCATACTGTAGCTACTCACCACAGCAGCAGATAAATATAACAATAAGCACTAATTACAGCTACAGCGTACCTTTCAAAGAAGAAAATGAGACCCTCATTATCCTTCATGTTCACTGTGATGTAATTAAAACACATCTGCACTTTGTCCAATCTGCAGACGGTACTGTATGTAATTTGACGTTGTGCTAGTCAGAGTGTGTATTGTGGAAGATTTGTGTGTACTGGGAATATTAAATAATTGAGACTGATTATCTTTCAATTATTGGCGGACAGCTATTGGTGAAGTGGAAACTCCATTATTGGCCAAACAAAGCTTGTTACAGACTTTTTCACAAGCACTTGTCTTTTCTGGAACATTTCACAGTCTACTCACTCTGTATCATAATTTGTTTACTGGCTTTTAGAAGGTAGCATTACATGGTGTTCAGTAAGGTTAAGGTCCTCCATTTGTAAAGTTTTAAGGTGTGTGTATGTTTGTTTGTAGATCTATATACTGGACTTCTAGCTTAAATCAAAATCTTAAGATTTTACGTACGACAAAGAGTTTGATTGTGTGTATGGTCTTTGGTGTCAACATTAAAAAAGAAAAGAAAAAGGAAAGTGTTTTCTCCTCCCTATTAAAATTTTATAAGGATATTTGTTTTGCTTTCTCAATAATAGACAATAATATGGTTAGTTGCATTGTCTTATTTGCATTTAGCATTGTTTCTTTCCTTGCTATATCCATGACCCCATTATCAGAACAGACCTGTAACCCATCAGCTGAGAACTTATCTAGAGATCTATCATGGCACAAAAAAAAAGCACTTAAATAATCCTTGATGGTATGTTGCTGTCAATCCTTTTTTGGAAAAAAAGGATTGACAGGAAAAGTATGCTCATTTACAGATATGATCAATTGGCGTCTTTGGGCCAGTTATTTAAGAGTGTTGCAATTAAAGCCACCTTGTCATTTAGCCCACGAGAGGCTTTGAACTTTCTTACATCAAAGAAACCCTTTTGTTCTTAGACCCAGTGGATCTTGTCCTTTATGTAACTTTTGAAGCAAATCAATGATGTAGCTGTCCGATCAGTGTTGGGTGCAGCTCTTAAGCCAGCTTGTAAGGATAATATGCTGTTCTAGCACAACATGTTGCCATTCCATGAACAAAATGAAATGATTTTCTGTTCACCAAGATCCTTCCTGCTCTCACCTCCCGCCTAGTACTACAACATGTACATCAATTCGAAGCTATTTTGAAGTTATGCCTTTGAATAACAGCATAATTACTGTGGAGTCATGTTTCCTGTAGATTAGCTCTGTGCAAATGAAGTGTGTGGAATTTGTGTAAATGAGATGCACAGGGAAAATGATAATGAGGTTGAGAGTTTTACTGCAGAAATATGGGTTTCACATATGCAGAGAAATGTTTTAGAGATGAGAAGCTTAGTCCTTGACTTGATGAAAAAGTAGTTAACTGGTACTTTAAGGGAATAGTTCGCACAAAAAAAAAAAATTATGTCATCAAGTACTCACCCATGTGTCATTCCATAAAGGTATTCTTTTCTTTTGTCCATGTAACACAAAAAGAGATCTTTGGCATAATGTCTGTGCTCCTGTTTTCCAAACAAGGAAAGCGGATAGTGATTTAGGGTGAATTCCAATTGGAAGTTATCATCCCTATGCCCTACTCACTCCGAAGGACAGAGCTCTTGATGTGGGCACTCTGAAGGGAGCATGACATTACTGTATGAATCCTTCGCTAACAGTCTTGTGAAAAGGCCCCTTTGTGAAAACAATATTTTTCTTACTTTGGTTTGGAATGACCCTTCGAGTGGTGTCCCCTTCCTGTAGTGCCCTTCAAGGGTGCAAAAATGCTATAGTAGTTTTAACACAACTTCATTAGGTTTGTCAAACTCAATTTACTAATGTTGTATTCAATTATTGTTCTTATGTTGGACAAACTTAATTTATTTTAGTAATAATTAGTATATGCCAGGTAGGCAAGTGTAAGGACAGTGAAACTGTTGCACTGTCAATTGAATTGTAACTGCTTATAGAGCTAAGTAGCACTCAAATCAAATATCACTTGAAACTGAAAGTCCATCCTCCATCTAAGAACAAGCGACATTCTTCACCACAATAACTATGTTAAAAGTATTTTATGTGGACAAAATGTTTAGCGCATAAAAATAAAGCTGATGGAAATGCAAATTATCGCTAAAATTTCATGAGTGTTGACATGATATTTTTCCGTTTAACTTTGCCGCATAAATCCTATGTCTACACCTTTTCACTCAAATGTTGAGAAAAAAAAACAGTTTGGAAGCAGTTTTTTCGAGAAAAATGGCATTAACGCAAAAAAATAGCAGTGTCACATGACAGAATTTACATCACATCTGTCATCACAACAAACAGCATAGCGGAGAGGTATACTTGGAGTGATGAGGAGACTTGAGTTTTCCTCAAATTGTTTAAAGACAACAACATTACCACTATTCTTGACTATTCACTATTGCATATGGACTAATGAAATGTTTCTCAAGCACTTCATGCGATCTAGTGTTTATTTACCATATTAAAGGGAGAGAATTGAGCGGGAATTCTTTTGGTTGGAAAAATTAGAAAAGAACTCAAGCATGTATTTGTGTGATTTGAGCAGAGTGAAGAGGAGTGTTGAAGTTTGTCATGTTGTTTGAACACCACAGCCCCGTGTTTCGCAACAAATGTTTCGGAGGGACAAATAAAATTATATAATGTGACCGGACTGTCCATATTTTTAATTCAAGAGTGTAAAATAGCATTACAGGCTCGCTATAATGCCACCTGTTCTATTGTATGTTGCCAGGTATTACAATCAGTTTCTTCTAATGATCCCAGATACAGACAAGAATACTTCTCCATTTCGACGTGGTCTTCTGATGTTTCTTACAATTGCAATTATGTGAAATTAAAATGACAGTAAGCTGGCCAATTTCAATAAATTACCTCAGTACTCTCTCCATTTTACACATGTGGGGACATCTGGGATGCAAAAGGTACACAATTTGCGATATACAGCACACAAATTTTGTTTGGAAATGGCTCAAGGGCAGAATTTTGTTTTTTTTGCGCTAAACCAAAATGTATGCCCCCCCGGCATAGGTTTCAAATCTTATTTGTCCTTCAAACATGCTGTTATCGGTCATGTGACAAACAAGATCTAATGTTGTTTGCCATTAATGATGTCAAACCTGGCGCAACACATCTTAAGGCACTATTTTTTATTAAACTCCAGCCCGAATACATAACTGCTTAAATTTTGGTCTGATCCTCAAACAAAGCTATTGTATAGCTTCAAAAAGGCTTGGAATATATGTGCACAAGAAATATGGACCATTTGAAGTGGATAATGTGCTTTGTTTGTTCTTAATCACCATCTATGCTATATATCACCATCCATTTTCATTTTTAATTGAAAAGCGCAGCTTGGACATTCTAAGATAATTTTTTAGTGTGTTACAGAATAAAGGAACAGCATGGGGGTGAGTAAATGTTGACAAAAATGTCATTTTATGGGTAAAATATTCTTTTAATAAATCAGTGGTGATGATAATTTGATTTCAGGGCATCCAGAAACCAGATACTCAGGTCTAAGTGAATTAAGGATGATACATATCACAACAGAGGCTAATAAAATGATGGAGGGCATGATTATGTACAGATAAGATGAAAGTCTAGGCTGAGTGAAGCCACTGATTGCTCCATGTCATGCTTTTATCTAATGCCTGAGCCAGAGAGAAGAATATATTGATATTGTTGAGAAGTTACCTAAGATATATCAATTAATTAAACACCACTGGGGCTATTGCTACAATGGCATTGCTGGAGATAGTAATTATTATTGAAAAATTGAAAATGAAAACCAATTGTTGATGTCTCGGTCGATAAAATGTAATTAGCCTGTCCATTCTTTAAGCTTTAAGATGCACTTTGCAGCATCATCTTCGCGGGCTAACTTCAGATTGAGAGATTCTGTCTACCTGCAGATCAGAAGTGTTGTGACCCCATAGATTGCTGAGCAAAGTTGATTTTCAGTGCAACTTCCAAGTTGTAGCTTTAGATAATGTAGTCGCACAACTATTATAGGTTCAGATCTGTTTGTCTAAAACGCTGTGGCAGAAATTCATATTTATATTAGGTCAGACCAACTGAGTCGCACCTTCATCAGATTATTTGCTGCAAACTGAAGAAAAAAAAAATTTAAAAGCTGATTTTTTTTTCCCTAAAGCTAAACAACAAACATGCATAATGATCATTTGCTTCACAGTTTTGCTTAGTTTAAAAAAATAAAATGCAAAATATGTATATGGCTGGGATTTTAACCAAAGGTATCCTTGATCGCTAATTCTAATTGCAGGTCTAAATTTTTCCACTAGACCAATAGGTCTTACATAAATTGTAATTTTTAAATTTGGAAAAAAATAGGTGTATGACCTGACTGCAGACAGCTGTTTATTTGTGCAAATTATTTAACCACATTTGATTAAATTGTGATAAACTCTGACCAGTATTTCACATTCTGAGACCTTGCCTGTTTAGGGGAAAATGGTTATTGCTATTCAGAAAATACATGTCAAAGCCCTAATTATACATTCTCTTAAGGTTTCCTTCAGCTTTGAATCTCACCTTGCTGCCAGACTCAAAGTTGAAACAGACATTGCAGTGTAAAAAAATTTTTTTTTATTTTATTTTATTTATTTTTTTTGAATAATTTAGATAATTTATTCATATTTTGAAGCTGAACTTGTGCTCTGTTGGGAGCACTATAAGCATTGTTTTGTTAAGTGCTAGTAATGCATGATAAAGGCCAACTAGATGTCAGATCTAGTAAGTAATGTCCACAGGGATCTAGCAAATATTGTGCAAAACTTTGTTCTCATATAATAAAAATTCAGGTATTTTTTTTTTTATTATTTATTAAAAAATAAATAAATAAAAAAATAATAATATTGCAGGCTAAAAGCTGTTTGATATTGCATATTAATTACAGGTTCCTGCAGAAATTTCTTTCTTGGAACTGGCGTCTCCTGTAATTATAATTTTACCCTTGATAGGAGTTAAATAATAGAGAACACATGTGCCTTCATATAAACCTAGTCAACAACTTTGAGCTGAATTAGATATACTCACTCTGGGCCCTTGTATAGTGCTAGAACCAAGTTAATTAAAATAGTCTAAGTATTAAAATGCTTATTCTACTTAACAGAAGGCCATGTTGGTTTATGAAAGGTAGCATGAATAATGCTGAAGCTCATTCTTTTTATTCTTCCTTCATCTATCTAAACCTTTTATACTTGTTACCTTTTTTACAATTTTTTTTTCTTCAGTCAGTATATATATATATATATATATATATATATATATATATATATATATATATATATATATATATATATATATTTTTTTTTTTTTTTACGCGATTAATGCATTTACCAATTTGACATTAGATTCTATCATTTTATTAAGCTCCATGTGAGTTATGAACACTGGTTGGAATAGGGCGGAACCTTTGCAATGTGCCCAAATACATTATTACACTGATGCACACAGCCCAAACAAGCGTATCAGTGATCAAGTGATGGGGAAAGGACCTCTTAATGCTATTTGTTGTACAAAACAAACCCAGATGGGACTTATGACAGAAATCAAGTACTTTGCTGCTTCTGTAGGGTGCAATTTCATTACTACAGAAGCACTTCAAGTTTTTACTATCACCAAAACACCAATTTGGATGAAGTATTATTACATTGGCAGTGCCAGTGCTAAAAGCAGAACAAGACGTCTGCGGAGCTTTCATGTGGAGTTCAAAGTGGCGCTCTATGATGGCGTTAATGCTCTGATGCGAATCATGAATGTGGCTCCACAATTGCTAAAGCAAAGTGGATAGCCACAGTCTGCCAAGCGATTAATATTGTGGAGAGTTTAAGAGATTTAATGAGCATTGCAATGAATACGCAACCTATGAGGACTAGTTCTTTCAATTAGTCAACCTGCCACTTAGAATTTGGGAAACATTACTGAAATTGGTGCTATTTTAGTGCATTTCTGACTATATACTGTGGAAGGCTTTGTTTGGAAAATGTTAATAAAGCAGTATTGTTACATATTGTATTGTTACAATATGAAATAAATAAATAAATGCATTTTGACAGGAAAATAAGTATATATAGAGTGAAATTTCAGCACTGTCAAAAGCTGTGATTAATTGCAATTAACTGTGAAACATTTTGCGATTAATCATGATAACTATTTTTAATCAACTGACAGCACTAATATATATATATCGATCAGCCACAACATTAAAACCACCTACCTAATATTGTATAGGTCCCCCTCGTGCTGCCAAAACATCACCAAACCCGCATCTCAGAATAGCAATCTGATATGCTGTTCTTCTCACTACAATTGTACAGAACGGTTATCTGAGTTACCGTAGACTTTGTCAGTTCGAACCAGTCTGGCCATTCTCTGTTGACCTCTCTCATCAACAAGGTGTTTCCGTCCGCAGAACTGCCGCTCACTGGATGTTTTTTTGTTTTTGTCACCATTCGGAATAAATTCTTGTGTGTGAGACTGTTGTGTGTGAAAATCCTAGGAGATCAGCAGTTACAGAAATACTCAAACCAGCCCATCTGGCACCAACAATCATGCCACGCTCCAAATCACTGAGATAAAAAATATTTCCCCATTCTGATAGTTGATGTGAACATTAACTGAAGCTCCTGACCCGTATCTGCATGATTTTATGCACTGCACGGCTGCCACGCTTTGAGTATTTCTGTAACTGCTGATCTCCTGGGATTTTCACAATCTGACCAAAAATTTTTAACATGTGTTTTGAGTTAGTGCTTTTCCAGTACACTGTGAATTCATCCAGTAGTTTAGCGTGTAGAAATGAGCAATAATAAATGATACTTGTGACTTGGTGCATCACAGTAGCATTGGAATGCCAGATCAAATGTAAGCAATTATTGTATGAATCATGCCATGCAATGTGATTACTTCATTATCAACTACCAGAATAATGTCAATAATAAATTATATACTATAAGTGTGATTAAGAATCCTATGTATGCAATGAAATACAAACATTTATTGTTTTGCAGTGGTGACACAACATCACATATACTACAACAGTCAAGTCATTTTATAAACGTATGTACATGTTTGTATTGCTGAGAAAATAACGTTTATGCATGGTTTTTGAAAAAACAAACATTTTAAGTCACTGAAATCAGGCCATATAACACATACTAAACATTTGTTCACAAGACTTTTGAGAATTGGATCTTGTAGCCTAGAGTTTTTGCTACAAAATGATGTGAAAACCATCCTGATCACTCATTCATACTAAACAATATAGTCATTTAACTTTTGTAAGACACTTTTAGTGTTAGAAAGGCCATATGCGAGGAGGCGTGGATGATCATGAATATTGATGTAATTCACACCTGAGGAGACAAAGACCCCTCCCCTGGGCCTATGAATGAGGAATGTGACAGAGAGAATGAATGTGAGGAGACTTAATGATTGAATGTATTGTTTGTAGCTTATTTACAAAATCAACTTTAAGTTAAAAGAAGTAATCTGACTATACATTTTCTTTACATAAAGACTTTACTTAAAAACTTTAGACCTACACTACCGTTTAAGATTTTTAAATGTTTTTAAAAGAAGTCTCTTCTGCTCACCAAGGCTGCATTTATTTGATCCAATATACAGCAAAACAGTGATATTTTAAAATATTTGTACAATTTAAAATAAAAAATTTCTATTTGAATATATTGTAAAATGCAATTTATTCCTGTGATCAAAGCTACATTTTCAGCATCATTACTTCATCATTATTTTTATATCATATTACATATCATATTTATATCATACAACATACAATTTAAATACCTACTTTAGCCTAAACAACATTTAAATGTAACTAAAACTTGCCTATTAGGACATATTTCAAATTTCAATACTCTGAATACTGGCTGGCAAGTCTGGAAATAGTCCAACTAGTAAAATATGTACATGTTTATATAAAATAGCATGTCAACTAATGTAAGTAAAGACTTACTCATCCGAAATTGTATCCTCGGCTGAATCAAATCGCTCTTCAAAATGCAAACGTTCATCGGAGTCCCGCTCTTCTTCTGAGGAAAATGTGAACTCTTCCTCACCTGTGTAGCGTGCCATCTTCCAAACGCACAGGAAAGTGAATGAATCTGATGATGAACTTGATGCTTTTTAAGGCATTGTTGGGGGCGTTTACCATTTGCATTGATCGCCTCATTACATTACCTTGTGAATAGCGCGGTCTGCTGGTGAGTGTGATCACATTAGCAATAATTAGCTGAGCCAGGAGAAACTGTACATCTCTTTGTTTCATACAGATTACATTGCAGGAGAATATTTTTTCATTTATTTAAAAGTAGACATTTTAAGCTTTCTTTAGACATATGTTTCATGTTTGTCTGATAAGTATTCACTGAGTTTCAGTTCATTTTTGTGACGTGTTTCAGAAAGATGCTCGTGGAG
The DNA here is from genome assembly GCF_019703515.2 of Myxocyprinus asiaticus. Lineage (NCBI taxonomy): Eukaryota > Metazoa > Chordata > Actinopteri > Cypriniformes > Catostomidae > Myxocyprinus > Myxocyprinus asiaticus. The sequence continues at coordinate 11,306,529 of NC_059360.1, read as the reverse complement.
ACAGAGATGGCTGAAAGCGCACCCTGTTATTTTCTTTATTTTACAAAAGCACAAGGTTTTGTTGTTATTGTGAGTGTACACAAATAAAAGTAGACCCTTTATAGTCTCTAATGATATCTTACACTTATCTGTATGCCCAAAAGGAAAAAGACGGAGTATTTTAAGTTGTTTCCGCTATTATGCGGAAAAAATCCAGCAGGACGTGCCGGCGTATCCGTCGACCCCAGAGGGTTAATGTAATCTTGTGTTGAAGCAGTAAACGTATTTGGCTTGTTGTCCGTATCCTGATTACCCCCACCCCAGACTTTACTTATTTAGATAATGAATCTAGAGAATATGTGGAGATGGGGTGGAGGTGGGATGTCAGGACAGTTGTCACAGGAAGCAGGTAAGCAGCGTCTTATATACTTCTGCCCGCGGGCTATGATTTGTCAGACTAAAATGAACATGCTCCTCCCAAACCTCTGTTAATTAACTCCATGTTGTGAAACCACACCTTCTGAGGGCCACAAGAACAAACTACACCTTAAGTCCAGCAGTGCAGTTCTTAGCTGCACTGCATTATTGTGCTGTGGGAAGTTTTATGGAGGTGGTTGGGGATGGCCTGTGGCTCAGCAAGTCTTAGGTCAGCAAGGCTGTGAAAGCAGTAACACCTTTGCTGTTACAACTTATGAACACCACACTGACTTTCCCCAAAACTCCTCAAAAAATATAGCAGTCACTGACATTTTTTCAACTTCCTGAGGAGGAAGATGTGGTTATGCTGGTGCTGCTGCTGCTACTATTGATGATGATGATCCACTGAATCCACATCAAGGCAGAATGCATTCTGCAGGTGCAGAAGTCAGAGAACATTTAATTCAGAAAATATCTGGCTACTTTTTCATTTTTAAATACAGTTTGGTTACTGCATTTTGTATTATTTCATCTGACTGACAACTTGTGTTAATAAACATTTTGTGTAATTTCCTAACTTGGTCTATGTTTTCCCCTGCAAACATTGATTGAAAGACTACTGAAAACAATAAGTATACATTTGTTTTCTATAACAAAGCCAACTGAGAATATTCCATATTCTGTTATATTCTACTTCTGTGAACACCTCACAACAAACACAAAACCACTTACACAGAATGTATGTTATCATGTTATCCCAAACAGAAATCAGATATGTGGCCATACATGTATATTTCTACAATTATATATATATATAGATTTGGGTGGCGGGTGTCACACTTAGTGACTATTGTTGCTGATCTTTTTCTCTTAGTCGGTGAGCCTGTCACACTTACCTGTTAAAAATGGAGGGAAGGTGTCACACTTAACGACTGCCTTTGACTTTTCTAAACACTTAACAGTCATGACCCATTTTCGCAGACAATCAAGCTTTTGAATACACCTCCTGCTGAGAGATGCTAATGCATGCTCAGTCTTCCTCTGCCTGGCCGAAGATTATGTTAATTAAGCTAACACCTGAAAAATCGGCTAGTGAGATGCTGGCTTTAACCTGCACCACCCTGAAAAATAGTGTTTTAGTGTGATCAGAGCCAAAGAAGCTCAATTTATGATATCGCTGTTGTCAGGTTTTACTGCTGGTTTGAAATATGTTCTTTGAACGTAATCTTTACCAATCATTTTGGAGATTTTGGCCTTTCCACATTCAAGTAGAGAGGAGCTGTACTTTTATGCTGCTTGTGTACAAAGAAAATAGATGCCCGGTAGCATTCCCAAGGTGGTGGCCGAGTGGACAGACTTGCCTTGAAAGGGACATTCTTGCTCTGCTAGCAATGCCAAGGTCATTGGTTTCATTATCAGGGAATACACTGACTAATAGACAGGGTTGGGAGGATTACTTTTGAAATGTATTCCACTACAGATTACAGAATACATGCTGTAAAATGTAATTTGTAACGTATTCCGTTAGATTACTCAAGGTCAGTAACGTATTCTAAATAATTTGGATTACTTCTTCAGCACTGGTAGATTTTTTCACTTGTTTTAACTATAAAAACTCTGCCAGTACAGTAAGACAAAATACACGTTAAAAATACATTCTCTGAAAAACCTAAATATCTTATGCAGTGTTGTTTCTAAAACAAGATAAATCAAATTGATCTTGTTTTAAGGATTTTTAGATATTTTTACAGGAAAAAAATAAAAAAAAATATTATCAAGAATATGATTTTTCCCCTAATATCAAAGGTCTTACCAGAAAAAAGAAATTATGATCCAACGTGAATTTTCTTAATAAAAAAATGTGATCTTGCCTGGTAACGTTCATGTAAAATGGCTAGAAATAACATTTTAACTTAGCATAAAGCTGACAAGGTTTATTTCTATTTCTTCGGCTCCAAACTTACTTCAAACATACTTCTCTGTCTGCTCGTATGAATGTAACACATCATAAGAAAGTGTTTCACCGCTGTTCAAATGCACTTTAGATCGCATCATTTATATGTATAAATGTTTTCCATCTGAAAGGACTAAATATTAAATGAAACAAATGACAATAAAATGCAAAGTAATCTCTTCAGTAATCAAAATACATTTTGAATGTAACTGTATTCTAAATACCAATGATTTGAATTGTAACTGCAGTGGAATACAGTTACTTATATTTTGTATTTTAAATCGTAATCCCGCTACATGTATTCCGTTACTCCCCAACCCTGCTAATAGATAGCATTGCCTACCTTGAATGCACTGTAAATCGTTTTTGATTAAAGTGACACCACCTCACATAGATCCCACCGGTATCGTTTCATGGATGTTTCTTGGTAAAAAAGCATTACAAAAACATAATTTAGAAAACAGAGCATGCTGGCTTTTTTATTTTATTTTTTATTTATTAAACTATAGAAAATATAATTTTTTCCCCCCAAACTCATTATATACTTGAATCTGTCCCTTCAATAGATAACACATCCTATTTCTTATGTTCATAATTAATAAGATATTAAAGATAGCATCACATGAATGTGAGTGTTTCCAATTTCTGAGCCATTGTCTTATTTGTTAAAGGAATTCTGTTCTGATTACAAATAAGAAGAGCATCATTGCAATGTTTTGTCCATTAGAGGTGATGGATTGTACTCCGCTCAAGCACTCTGCAATGCAAATATGTGCAGGGCCTTGTAATCTATACTGCATTTGCTGTTGTTATTTTCTTTTTTATTCAGTGGATCAGCACAAATGCTAATCTGTTACAGCGATATTGTTTATCATTATTTAATGCTTAATTTCTGAACCCAGACTACTTAAAACCCAGAAACTGCCATGAAAACAAAATTAATTAATTTAATTATGGATGGAAGCACCAAACAAATGAAAGGGAGTGATGTGTTTGTTTTATTCAATTTGTTGTTGCTTTGCTAATAATATATTTTCTAGCAAAAAGGGATGTCAGTTTTATAAGTGAAAATCAATTAAATTAGGTTATGGTCTAGTTTTATTGTATCTTATATTGTATGTAGCTTATGTAGTCTTAATCTTATGCAGTTCCTAGACACAATTATAAAATTTTAGTCTTTTAGGTTATAAATTATGTAAATGTATACTAGTTAAAGACAGTATACAGTATCTGTATATTTGGCTTCATATAACAATGATAAATCACAGTTACATACCATTTCACTTTAGTCTTTTACTGAAAGAAGGACTCCACAAAGCCCTTTTTGTTCAGCTCTCTAAGCCTTGCTAAAAGCTTGTATATGTACATACATACTGCACTGTATATTACAGTGGCTCCAAAAAGTCTCGCTATGGGATTGTGTCTGAATATTAAACTAGTTTACCTTCAGCGGTATGTTATGGGATTTCTGTACCCACCAGTCATCAGAGGATTTGTTCTACCTCTAATGTTTTATGCTGTCAATATGCTCAAATTGTATGCTTCAGTGTCTATCCAAATGTAAAAAAAAAAATATATATATATATGCATAAACATAACACACTGTATGAATAGGCACTCACTTAGCACTGACATGGTCTTCTGCTGTTGTAGCCCATCCGCCTCAAGGTTCGACGTGTTGAGCATTCTGATATGCTATTCCGCTCACTACAATTGTACAGAAGGTGTTATCTGAGTTACCGTAGCCTTTCTGTCAGCTCCAACCAATCTGGCTATTCTCTGTTGACCTCTCTCACCAACAAGGCATTTCTGTCCGCAGAACTGCCGCTCACTGGATGTTTTTTTTTATTTTTATTTTTTTTGGCACAATTCTGAGTAAATTCTAGAGATTGTTGTGTGTGAAAATCCCAGGAGATCAGCAGTTACAGAAATACTCAAACCAGCCCATCTGGCACCAACAGTCATTCCATGCTCCAAATCACTGAGATCACTTTTTTCCCCCCATTCTGATGGTTGATGTGAACATTAACTGAAGCTCCTGACCCGTATCTACATGATTTTATGCATTGCACTTCTGCCACACGACTGGCTGATTAGATAATTACACAAATATGTAGGTGTACAGGTGTACCTAATAAAGTTATCAGTGAGTGTATACAGTATACTAATGAGATTACCCTGCAATATCAAACTAAGTGGTATCTTCAAACAAATGATGTGCAATTTTTTTTTGTGCTTTTACCTTTAACTAACTGGTCGCAGGGGATTTTTAGTGAATTTTAGTTCACCTCAAGTTTACACAGGTGTCTTAGCAGAGAAACCACAGGAGTAGTTTATCACATTAACTGTAAACATATTCCACTAAGACAACAGAAAGTGTCCAAACACTTGTCTTCACTTTGAACAGAATCTATTATTTAATCATTCACAACCTTACAAACATCTTTTTGTGAAATGGTAATAAAGTGTGGTTTTAAGTGTCAAAGTACTTTGTACATGAAAACAATATTCTGTTCTGGAGCTGACAGTGCTGTGGTTCATTAGATGTACCTCCGGTGGAGAACCAGCATCTCCTCTGCAGTGACTAAATCCAGATCACACCGGATCACATTTAATCCTACAGGATCAAACGCTGGAGTGTCCCTCACAACAGAGATGCTGAAATACGGGGCTAGCACCACTATACTGCCATTTTAACCCTTCCCATCTTACTCTGCAGAATGTCATGACATTTTGATAAAAAAATTGGCCTTTTAAAGGGTAAAAATCAATCTTTCAGGTTCAAATATTCTCTTTTAAGGAAAATTTGGTAGCTGAAACTTAGAATCAGACACTTGGTCATATTGCCAGACTTTATGGGATCACTTTGACATTTTGCAGTTTGTTGTTTAAACTCCTGGAGGACAAAAAAAGTTTAAATGTTAAACGTGAAGTGTGTTCAGAGGAAGGTGATAAATGAGCCATGTCTCATGAAATTTACATGAGCATTTCAACGCTTTTGCAAAACTTAAATTACGTGCTTCAGGTGGTCACGTGACACCATGCAATGGCGAGCTCTGCGCACTTTGATAGTTTTGACACAATTAATGTGATGTATGTGTTGTATTAATGTAATAAACTGGTGAGATTCGAAACACCCTGTTCCATAACTGTTCTAGGAAGACAATATGTCAAAGAATTCAAAATCCTCGTGCTCTGGAGACATTAAAAGACACTTACCTGCTCAAGCTGACACCCCTGACAAGGCCACAGACCAGGGAGCCGATTTGGCCAGAGAAGTGAGGGAAATTCAGTGAGAATTACTGAACATGTCGGCAATGCTGATGAAGGTCAACTTGGAGGATCTTGCTGTAATACGTCGATCGATCACTGCCATGGAGACGAAATTCACTGAGGTGGTTGCAAGAGTGGGGGATGTCGAGAAATGGATCGATTATCTGGAGTCATCGGAGAGGGAATTACCTGCTAATCCTCTAGCGACCAAGGTGGATTTGGAGCACGTCTGGAAGAAGCTGGGGGATATGGAGAATCATGGTTGGCAGAATAACATCCGTATTGTTGGAATTCCTGAAGCCAAAAAAGGTCGGGATATGGTGAAATTCCTGAACGGGCTCTTTCCAAGTCTGCTCAACATAACAGGCCATAAGCTGGAAATCGAGCAAGCTCAGAGGGTTCCGGCTCGGCAATCCACTGAGGGAGACAGGCCCCGATCAATTCTGGCCAAATTTCTGAGATCATCCGATAAAGCTCTCGTGTTACGCGAGGCGAGGAGTAAAGGAAGACTTTCTTGGAAAAACCAGATGCTTTTTAAACAGAGTCTTTTTCTACCATTCCTTCAGTGAATTCTGCTGGTGGTGAAATATTTACCTTGGCCATTGATATTAATAATGCTTTTAAAGAATTCTATCTTGATCTCTATAGTTCCACATCTTTGTTTACTGATGAAGATATTAGAAACTTTGTGGAACCATTAGAACTTCCTAAACTGAGGAAAAAATTATCTTGATTCTGAGATTAGCTTGGAGGAGCTTGGCAAGATAATTAAGGCCTTGCCTACATGCAAGGCCCTGGGGCCAGATGGCTTTGCCGCTGAATTTTTTAGATCTTATGGTAGAGAACTGGCTCCACTTTTGCTAGAAGTTTAGATGGAATCATTAAAGAATTGAAAGCTTCCGCCAACCATGACACAAGCCTGGATCAGTGTGATTATTAAAAAGACAAAGATCTAGTGAGTGTAAGAGTTACCATCCAGTTTCCCTGATCCAGCTAGATGTTAAAATGTTGTCAAAAATTTTGGCTAACCGATTAAGTAAAGTTATGACATCTCTTATACATATTGATCAGGTGGGGTTTATTCGGGGCTATGGCTCCGGCTGTCAGGAGCACAACCTCTCCCTCAACATCAGTAAGACCAAGGAGCTTGTGGTGGACTTCAGGAGAAAAGACAGAGAACACAGCCCCATCACCATCAATGGAGCACTGGTGGAGAGAGTCAGCAGCTTCAAGTTCCTCAGTGTCCACATCACTGAGGAACTCACATGGTCCATCCACACTGAGGCTGTTGTGAAGAAGGCTCACCAGCACCTCTTCTTCCTGAGACGGCTGAGGAAATTTGGAATGAACCACCACATCCTCACACGGTTCTACACCAGCACTGTAGAGAGCATCCTGACTGGCTGCATCACTGCCTGGTACGGCAACAGCACTGCCCTCAACCGCAAAGCCCTGCAAAGGGTGGTGCGAACTGCCAGACACATCATCAGAGGTGAGCTTCCCTCCCTCCAGGACATCTATACCAGGCGGTGTGTGAAAAAAGCTCAGAGGATCATCAGAGACTCCAGCCACCTGAGCCATGGGCTGCTCTCACTGCTACCATCCGGCAGGCGGTATTGCAGCATCAGGACCCACACCAGCCGACTTCATGACAGCATCTTTCCCCAAGCAATCAGACTTTTGAACTCTTGATTGCTCATGATTCATATATCAGCACCGCACTTTATTAGCCTCAGACTGGACCCACATTTTATACTTCACTTAATAACACACTGCCAACTGACTATCAACCGACAGCTGAATGTCTGCACAACACTTCATATTTATTTTCACTGATTACACGGGGCGAGTGTGTGTGTGTGTGTGTTGGGGGGGATACAGTGTATTTTTATTGTATACAGTCTTCTTATTTTGTGTATACTGTATATTATTAGGTGTATATTGTATATTGTGTTGTGTAACAAGATGTGTAAACTGTGTTATATGTAAATCAGATGTTTATTGTAATTGCCATACTGCTATGTTGCTTGGAACTGCACCCAAGACTTTCACCCACTGTTGCACTTGTGTATATGGTTGAGTGACAATAAAGGGATTTGATTTGATTTTTCTTATAACATTAGGCGTTTCATCAATATCATGTGGTCAGTGGCGAATGATCAGACTCCGGTCGCTGCCATCTCACTTGATGCCGAAAAGGCGTTTGATATGGTAGAATGGGATTATCTTTTTAAGATTTTGGAAATTTATGAATTTGGAAATTTCAGTCTAAATCTGAAGCTTTGGCTCTGACAGCGTACTGCCCGTTAATGGCTTTTCAGCCAGGCGACTTCCAGTGGCCCAAACAGGGCATTAAGTATTTGGGCATTTTATTCCCAGTAAATTTGTGTGATTTAGTTAGAGTCAGTCTTGACCCTTTAATAAAAAGTTTTTCGAGCGATGTGGACAGATGGGCTTCATTACATTTATCTATGATTGGGAAGGTTAATGCTATTAAAATTAATTGTATTCCAAAATTCAACTACCTGCTACAATCTTTCCCTGTAGATGTCCCCCTCTCTTTTTTCAAGCAATTTGATAGCATAGCGAAGTCCTTCATTACATTTCAGTAAGTTGCATAGGCTGATTGACAAAGGTGGGCTAGGCCTACCCAAGATTTTGTTTTATTATTATGCATTCGGTCTCAGACATTTGGCTCATTGGTCACTTCCACCTGAGAGAGCACCTCCCTGGTTTTGTATTGAACAGGAAGTTCTTGCCCCTATTTCGCCATTGCAAAGCCTTTCTATCAAACTAATTGGAAAAGTTAAGTTTCACCCTGTTATCTCGCATTTGCACTCGGTATGGACAAAAGTGTCCAGAGTTTTTAATTTGGATATTTATTTAAATGTTGCCTCGAACATATGGCTGAACCCCAAATTATGTATTAATAGGTCCCCTTTCTGCTGGTCAGAGTGGATTGTGAGGGAGGTTAATACACTCGGTGACCTATATGTGAGTGGAGTGTTGAGATCCTTTGAAAATTTGGTTCAACATTTTGGGATTCCCAGATCTCAGTTCTTTAGGTAATTACAGCTGCACCACCTGCTTGGTACAATTTTTGAGAGTAGCACCCCCCCTAAAGCGGCAGATACTCTGGGAGTGGTGATTACTGCATGAGGCATCATTGTATTACTCCTTGCTAATTCAGAGTCTGGGGGACGGAGCTTTAACTTCAGTCAAGAGATTATGGGAGAATGATTTAAACTTGGTATTGGAGGAGTGTGGGCTAGAGATGCAAAGGTGCGCCTTATGCAATTCAAGATTTTACATCGATTCTATTGGACACCCTCTAGATTGTATAGGTTTGGTCTTAAAGACACACCCACCTGCTGGCGATGCCAATCAGAAGATGGAGACACAACCCATATTTTTTGGTGAAGGTTCAGAGTTTTATGTGTGATGTATTGGGCACTCAAATTTCATTTTGCCCCAGACTCTATATTTTAGGAGATGGGGCGGTCATCAATATAGGACATAAACACATTATAAAACTGGGTTCTAACCAGTGTCATAATTGGCAGACAATATGTTTTATGGGGATGGAAGCGCCTTTATTTCAAGAATGGTGCATGGAGATGGGGGGGTGACAGCTTTCGAGGAAGCGTCATGTAGAAGGCTGTTGAGTTGGGATTCATTTGATGGTAAATGGGACAGCTATTTGGTGTTTTTGGAGGGCTCTTGGGGAGGGGCAGTGGAGAGAGAAGTTTAGTTTTAAATCTGTGTGAATATATATATATATATATAATGTTATTTTTTTTTTTTGTTTGTTTTGGGGTGTGTGGGAAGGGGTAATAGTGGGGGTTAAATGTTTATTCTGTATATACACTACCGGTCAAAAGTTTTGAAACACTTACTCATTCTTTATTATAATGTTTATTTTTTTTTATTATTTTTTTTTTTCACATTTAGAATAATAGTAAAGTCATCAAAACTATGGAATAACATAAATGGAACTATGGGAATTATGTTGTGACTAAACAAAATCCAAAATAAATCAAAACTATGTTATATTTTAGCATCTTCAAAGTAGTCACCCTTTGTCTAGAATTTGCAGACATGTACTCATGACATTTTCTCAACCAACTTCTTGAGGTGTCACCCTGGGATGCTTTTTAAACAGTACTGAAGGAGTTCTGTCTATGTTGGGCACTTATTAGCTGCTTTTCTTTATCTTTTTCAGTACTTTATCTTTGACTTTTTCAAGTCATCAATTTCAAAAAAGTGAAATGAAAAGCACATTTTCTGAAGCAACCACATCAATTTGTGTTGCTTCTATGTTTCTGTCATGCCATGTGTCAGTTTGAGTTCTCATCTGGTTTTGAACTGCGGTCCTCCGAGTCCAAAGTCCAGCACTCTGTGAGTTTCGCTACTGCACAAGTTAATCATTTTGGAATAAGTGTATATACGTAGGTTATTCTGTAATACAAGTGTTAAAATTTATAATTTTTCAAAAGATGCATTAGAGTAAAAATGTCTCTATCATAGCATAGCAGGGTCTGAGTAAAAGAGAATTATACGTATTTATAAACTCATAATCAGCCATTGAAATCATGATTTTAGTGAAAGTGTAGCACCTCTAGTGTTAATTTCACCTGAAAACTGCAGGGAATTGTACCTGGAGATACGTATGACAAGTTTTACAAAAACGTATATACATTAGAGTCACGTTTTCACTATGAGTCCAGGTTGTGATAATAATATGAGTAGAGATTGAGAGCAGTACTGTATGAGCCTTACAAAACGTACTGTTGCAGTACCATGGTACAGTGATGGTATCAGATGATGAGACCATGGTGCTTTCATGGTGCAGAATAGGGTTGTCACAATACCAATATTTCAGTTGATGATTCAAATACTAGTGAAATTTCACAAGTCTGGATAGCAATTTCGATACCACAGCAAACACTAGTATGCCAAAGAATGCACTTCTTTATTTTAAAAGTTAAATTCTAATTGAATAAAATTAATATTAATGACTATTATATAAATCAAAACAATGTAATGCAGTCTTCAAATATTTCAAGAAAACATTGCTTCAGTCTGTTCAAGAATGGTGAATTTAGGTAAATTAGGTTACTTTTTGGCACTTTGATTAATCTTTGTCCAAACTCTGTTTACTCTGCTAATGACAAAATGGGAATCAAACCCATGACACTGCATTTGCCAACACTACTCTAATAGTTATATGAATATTTGTTGGCCATGGTATTTACATGAAAAATAAGGTATTTCAACACAGAATACAATGGCACAAACTTCTTAATGTAAAGTAAAACATCTAAATCTAACATTTTAATAATAGGGTAAAATAATATGGTAAAATTCCATGGTACTTTTGTGTGTGTGTGTGTGTGTGTGTGTGTGTGTGTGTGTGTGTGTGTGTGTGTGTGTGTGTGTAAGTGGAGTTGGTCATTAGAAAATAAAATATAAAGCATTTTCTTGAAAAGAAAGACAAATTTGTATGCATTGTGTTGTGTAAATATGCAGTGCATTACTATTAAAAAAAAAACAGTTAACATAAAGTATATGTTATAAAGTAAACATGTAAACAGTTTAAAAATTATATAAATTTAAACATTATTATTATTATTATATAATTCTTGCCATTCAATTGATGGAATCTTGCCGGTGCTCCTGTACAACTTTGCCAATATGTGTGCTCCCTAAAAATGGAACAGGACCTTAGCTTTTCTAGTGCCATATGGTCAATGTTTATGTAAAGAACTTAACACACAGAGATGAAATCCAAAAAACAAACAAACAAAAACAAAAAAACAAAAAACATTGAAGACAAGTATTGAAAAAAAAACTGAAGACAGACAGACAGACAGAAAGAAGACTATCATAGTCTTTCAGATTTCAGTTTGCCATTATAGAAAACACTCTTTTCCTTTCCTCTCTTTATAGCAGGTTTATCGACCATCTACCCTGTTAGCAAATGTTAACATGCCCTTCTGTTTGTCATTAGAGTGTTGTTCCTCCCATCTCAGACAGGTGGGCCCTAAAGATCACTCAAATTGCTGTTGTTTCAGACCTGCAGGATGATCAATTGCAGGTCTGATTGGGGAGCAATTTTTCCTCTTGAGGAAGTCATTAGCACAGTGGCGAGACAGTAGCAAACAGAAGCCTCATTTTTTTCAGTGCAGAGATGATCTGTATAAGACAGCATTGGTGGGAAATGCAGGTAACCTGATTTGTGAGAGAGACAGATAAAACATATTGGCTGTTCTTGCACATGGTTATGATTAATGCTCCTGTGCTTCCCCTTTCTGGACAAACTTAACAGCCTGGACACTGGGATTGCCTAAGATGAGGGTCTAATAGACATCACCAGGCATAAAAAAATCACCATTCCAAACACACGGGAATCACCAATCCAGTTCTCAGATTGAGAAAACTAAGTTTTATTTTATTTTTTTATTATTATTATTATTATTATTATTTTATTTTTTAGATGGGTGGATGCAGACATGTAGGGAGAAAGCATATGGACAAATAAACAATTGTGACATAGTTCTCATTGCCATTTTCAGCTCCATATTTTAAATGTCAGTATCAACCAAACTATTTCTGTGATGTTCCGATTTAATTTCCTATTTCTTACAATGAGAATCAGAGGGCAGAAATAAAGATTTGTGGTTCTTTATTCAGGCAAGACTTAATAGTGAAGTTTGTATAAATTTCATTGGTAAAATACTTTCTCCTAGCCCAGTTTCATGTGCAGGGACAACTATAAGTAAGCCATTTGTGGGTTAACTTTCTGAAAAGTATGTATAAACACTGTGGCTCTGTGGCACTTTCAGAGCTTTTTTTGAACAATATGGCATGTTGAGCATTTTATGGCAAAAGTGAGTTGTATTTTTTAGTTGTAAATAATCTAATAAAGTCATCAGGAATGCATATTTTATTAACCCTAAATCCAAATCAAAACCCCAATACTAAACACAACCGTTAGTGGAGTAAAAGTGTCATTTTAGAGTGAAAATGCAATCTCCCAATCGCACTCACCATTGTTCATGGAAAAGCGTTTACTTCCTGGTTCCTATGGGACCAGAACCTGTGTCTCGTAGGTTGCTTCCGAAATGCACTATTAATAACTCTAGAGGAAAGGGCAATCACAGGATTAATGATGCACACGTTTGATTGAGTATGCTGCTTGTCAGTAATTCAAGCAGGACAGTGTCGATTTCAGGGTACATGAACTTTAGGAAGCTATGCAGTATCAATTACAATGTTGATTTCCCGTATTATCATGTTGTTGAAAAACATCACTATTACTTTTGATCATACTTTGGGTTAAGGGATTTGTTCAAGTCTTAGAGCTTATGTGTGAAATGTTTTAGATGTTAAAATAATTTCTTGTATCCCAGCTTAAATTGCAGAGTCAACTATAAGTAAGCCATTTATAGGTTGATTTCACCTGAAACTGTAACACTGTGGCACTATCGAAACTTTCCTGTTTGTTTGAGTGGCCCATTAAGTCCGACACAGCAACATTTGACCAATGGGGCAAGTTGTATTGCATTGGTTGTATCTGTTTGTACAACCAATGCAAGACTGGGGGTTGTTCTGGAATCTATTTAAATTAAATTATTTTTACAATTCTGTTTGGTGATGCAAGTGACATGCCTCAAATCATACAACTTATTATGGAGAGGTGTGATATTAATTGAATTTTATCTGGCAGACAATAAAACAGGCAAAATAAATAAATAAATAAATCTCACAGAATTACAGTAAATTACCCAAGGCATATTTAGAGACCAGAATTCCATACAGACCAAAAAAGTTTTGCGCTTGCCATAGTGTCACAGAAATAAAACACAGAGGTCTGTGAATTACACTGACTCAAATGTAACAATGTTTCTTTGAAGAAGAGTCTGCAGCAGTACTGTTTACACATGCCAATCTTGGCATTGTTCTTATCTCTAATAGTTGATTAGCTCCCTGTATTGCTTTTCACTCCAGTATAATCCCATTGATCAGTAAGTGAGAGAAAGTGTTTGTGAGAAAGAGTTTGAATAAGTATTTGACATGCACTTGAGATGCCTGCGAGCAACTATTTATTTTTGCTTTCTTTGAATTGCTCTGAATTTGTGTAATGAAACTGTCAATCCAGTAGACCTCCATAAATGTATTGCATTAAATAATTAAATCTTAATAAAGGCCCTATTGCAGAGGATACATTATGTCTTCTGTGGAGGGGGTATTAAATAAATGGATGGTATCTCCTTTGTCATGTTTAAGAAATGCCATAGAGGGGCATTTGCATTTATCTTGCCTGTTCTAAAATTCTTCCATGAATGACTGGCTAAGTGGATATTCCATGGGAATAATGAGAGAATGTTTTTCTTTGTGGGCTTCGGTCTCTGATCTTTATATAAATTTGGACTGTTTATAAATTGCAGAAGTCAAAATACTACCCGATCAATTAGGGCAGTGGTCCTCAAAGTGGGGTATATTGTAAAATGCGGGAGACTAGGTAGTTAAATATATTTAAAGGGACAGTTCACCAAAAATATGATAATTTTAACATTATTATTATTATTTTTTTTCTTTCTGAGTTTGACAGTTACAATCTGTCAGGGTTGTGTGTGTTTGTTTATGTTTTTCATGTCTTTTATTTTGAAAGTTTAGTTCCTGTTCCTGTTTCATGTCATGTGGTTTCCTTGTCATGTGATCTTGTCATGTGTTTCCCATGTTCTTGTGTCTTGCCCTCATTGTTTTATTGTTTCATTAGGTTGTTAGCAGTCTTGTTATCTTGTTTAGAGTTCTAAGTGTTCATTGGTGTTCTCCCTTGTCTTAGTATTTAACCCTCTTGTTTGCCATTGTCTATTGTCAGGTATTGTTAATGTAACGTTTTTTGTGTTGGTTCCATAGTCAAGACAAGTCAAGTCAAGTCAAGTCGTTTATGTTTTGTTATTTTTTTGGTTTCAAGTTTTTGGTTATCACTTATGTAAATAAATGCACTTGAGCTCTTCACATCATCGTCTTTGTCATTGCCAGCACCAGCCTTCGTTACAGAATACCTGACTGACCAAAATGAACCCAGCAATCCAACTCCTATGCCTACATCAGGAGAACTGTCCCCTGGAGGATTATGTGGAGGACTTCTGCACTCTGGCCTGCCAGGTGGACTTTAATGAGGTCATTTTCTGTTTTGGACTGAATGAGCCAATCTCTTCTCTGATGCCAGGCAGTCAGAGTACCCACAGCCTGGCTCAGTATATCGACCTTGCCCTGCAGATTATTGGTTCTACGTTCTCTGTAGGGAAGGCGGATGCCGAGCCGGTGTCCCACAACATGGTCGCCGAGCCAGTGTCCCACGTCATGGCCGCCAAGCCAGAGTTCCACGTCATGGCCACCAAGCCAGAGTTCCACGTCATGGCCGCCAAGCCAGAGTTCCTCGTCATGGTCGCTGAGCTAGCGCCATCTTTTGCCCTGGATTCTGAGTCTGCCCCATGCCATGTCACAGCAACGCCTCAGCCTGCTCCATGCCATGTCACAGCAACGCCTCAGCCTGCTCCATGCCATGTCACAGCAACGCCTCAGCCTACTCCATGCCAAGTCACAGCCACGCCTGAGACTGCTCCATGCCATGTCACAGCCAAGCTTCAGTCTGCTCCATGCAATGTCTCAGGCTCACCTCTGGTCAACGAGCCAACGCCCAAGCCTGCCATGGTCAACGAGCCAATGCCCACGTCTGCTATGTCCAACGAACCAGCGTTGCAAGCCTTGTCCGTCCCAGAGCCAGCGTTTCAAACCTCATCCATTCCAGAGCCATCTCTCACTGGGCTATTTGAGTTGGAATTGGTTCCTGCCCTTGTGCCCACCCTGAGTTCTCCTGATCAGCCCGTTTCCCCCAAGACACCGGCTCAATCATCGCCCTCTGAGATATCCCAGACTCAGAGAACTTTTGAACCTCCGACTCCGCCTAGACCCTCCGAGCCCTGGACTCCGCCTTGGCCTGTTGATCCCTCAACATTACCTTGGCTCTACATTCCCTCAGCTCCACCGTGGTCCTTCAGCCTTTCGGCTTTACCGGGGTCCCTCCAGCTCCTCCTTGTTCTGTCGGTCACCTGGCTCCGCCTTGGCTCTCCGATCCTTCAGCTCCACCGGGGACTTCCTTCCCTATGGCTCCACCTTGGTCCTCAGCCCCACTGGCTCCACCTCAGTCTTCCAATCCCCCAGCTCTGCCTTGCTCCTCCGAGCCTCCGGTGCCGCCTTGGTCCTCCCTGCCTCCGGCTCCACCCTGGCCCTTTGAGTCTTCGGCTACTCTCCGGGTATCCAGTTCTCCATGGTTTCACCCCCGAGCCACTCACGGCTCCGCCTTCCATGGCTCCGCCCCTCGAGCCTATTATGGCTCCACCCCCCATGGGCTCCGCACTGGTCTCATGCTCCACGCTCTGTCTCACCAGGCCATGCCCACACCTTGTTTCACCATGTTTCCATGTCCTGCCACATAACCATGTCAAGTTGCCATGGTCCCCCACCTCCCCAGCTCCCTCTTGAACTTTATGTTTTTGTTTTGGGGTGTTGAGAGGGGGATATGTCAGGGTTGTGTGTGTTTATGTTTGTTTATGTTTATCATGTCTATTATTTTGAAAGTTTAGTTCCTGTTCCTGTTTCATGTTATGTGGTTTCCTTGTCATGTGATCTTGTCATGTGTTTCCCATGTTCTTGTGTCTTGCCCTCATTGGTTCATTGTTTCATTAGGTTGTTAGAAGTCTTGTTATCTTGTTTAGAGTTCTAAGTGTTCATTGGTTTTCATTGTCATGTGTTCTCCCTTGTCCAAGTATTTAACCCTCCTGTTTGCCGTTATCAGTTATTGTTAATGTAACGTTTGTGTAATGTTGGTTCCATAGTCAAGTCAAGTAATTTATGTTTTGTTATGTTTTGGTTTCACGTTTTTGGTTATCACTTATAAATGCACTTCGGTTCTTCACATCATCGTTTTCATCATCAGCCTGTCATTGCTAAGCGTATGTTACACAATCACTATCCACTCATCCCTCATCTTTGTATTCCATGGATGGAAAAAAAAATACAAAAAGATATATAATATATACACTGTATATACAGGGTTGGGGAGTAACAAAATACATATAACGGGAACACGTATTTAAAATACAAAATATAAGTAACTGTATTCCACTACAGTTACAATTTAAATCATTGGTATTTAGAATACAGTTACATTCAAAAAGTATTTAGATTACTGAAAAGATTACTTTGCATTTTATTGTCATTTGTTTATTTAATATTTAGTCCTTTCAGATGGATAACATTTATACATATAAATGATGCGATCCAAAGTGCATTTGAACAGTGGTGAAACACTTTCTTATGATGTGTTACATTCATACGAGCAGACAGAGAAGTAAGTCTGAAGTACATCTGGAGCAGGAGAAATATAAATAAACCTTGTGTAAACTGTCAGCTTTACACTAAGCTAAAATGCTATTTCTAGCCATTTTACATGCACATGTTACCAGGCACGATCATATATTTTTTAAGAAAATTCACGTTAGATCATAATTTCTTTTTTCTAGTAAGACCTTTGATATTAGGGCAAAAATTGTATTCTTGATAATAATTTTTGTATTGTTTTCCTGTAAAAATATCTAAAAATCCTTAAAACAAGATGTATTTGATTTATCTTGTTTTAGAAACATCACTGCATAAGATATATAGGTTTTTCAGAGAATGTATTTTTAACATGTGTATTTTGTCTTACTGTACTGGCAGAGTATAGTCAAAACAAGTGAAAAAATCTACCAGTGCTGCAGAAGTAATCCAAGGTATTTAGAATATGTTACTGACCATGAGTAATCTAATGGAATACGTTACAAATTACATTTTACAGCATATATTCTGTAATCTGTAGTGGAATACATTTCAAAAGTAATCCTCCCAACCCTGTATATATATATATATATATATATATCACACACACACACACACACACACACACACACACACACACACAGTGGTGACCAAAAATATTGGCACTCTTGGTAAATATGAGCAAAGAAGGCTGTGAAAAATGTCTTTATTTTTTATCCTTTTGATCTTTCATACAAAATATTCACAAAAATATATCCTCTAATGAATATAAAACAATTGCAAACACAACACAAAAAACTAATATTTTTGTCAAATATATGTGTGGCACAATTATTGGCACCCCTAGAAATTCATAAGAGTAAAATATATCTGAAGCATATTCCCATTCATATTTTAAAAACAAATAGTACACCTGGGTGACTAGGAACATGAAACTGTTCAGCCATGACTTCCTGTTTCAGAGGGGTATAAATATGAAGTAACACACAAGCCAAATTCCCTTAGTCATCTATCACAATGGGTAAGACCAAAGAATAAAGTTATGATGTGCGGCAAAAGGTTGTTGAGCTTCACAAAATGGAAAAAGCTAAAGCATTGAAAATACTCATTTCCACCATCTGGGCAATAATTAAGAAGTTCCAATCAATTGGAGATGTTAAGAATCAACCTGGAAGAGGACGCGTGTCTATACTGTGTCCAAGCACGGTGGTTTGTTGTTGTTGAAGGATGGTTCAAGTGGCCAAAAATTCTCCAAGGATCACAGCTGGAGAATTGCAAAAATGAGTAGGGTCTTGGGGTCAGAAAGTCTCCAAAACTACAATCAGACATCACCTACATCACAACAATTTGTTTGGGAGGTTTTCAAGAAAAAAGCCTCTGCTCTCATCCATCAACAAATTTAAGCATCTTAAGTTTTCCAGACACTACTGGAACTTCAAATGGGGCAGGGTTCTATGGTCAGATAAAACAAAAACAGAGACCAGAGATGGGTCTGGCGCACACAGAGAGGTAGCCATATGGAAAACTACCTCATGGCCATGGTTAAAAGTGGTGGTGGATCTTTAACGTTGTGGGGCTGTTTTTATGCCAAAGGTCCTGGACATCTTGTTCAGATATATGGCATCATGGACTCTATCAAATACCAACAAATAAAAAAATCAAAACCTGACTGCCTAAAATGGGCCCTGGGTGGATATCCCAGAAAGACAATAATCCAAAACACACATCAAAATCAACACAAAAATGGTTCACTGAACTCAAAATCAAGGTTCTGCCATGGCCATCCCAGTCTCCTGACCTGAACCCCATAGAAATCTTGTGGAGTGAACTGAAGAGGATTCTTCAGTTTGAAGGATCTGGAGAGATTCTGTACAGAGGAATGGTCTCAGATCCCTTGTCATGTGTTCTCCAAACTCATTATGCATTATAGGAGAAGACTCAGAGCTGTTATCTTGGCATAGGGAGGTTGCACAAAGTAAAAGGGTGCCATGCATATATTTGACAAAAATATTTGTACTTGTGTTGTGTTTGTGTTTTCACAGCCTTCTTTTCCCATATATACCAAGGGTGCCAAAATTTTTGGCCATCACTATACATATATATATATATATATATATATATATATATATATATACACGTATATAAGTATATCATAGCAGAAGTGTCATTTAGGTAAACTATTCCCTTCTAATTTTGTTTTATTTATTCAAGTATTTTTTTATATATATATTTTAAAAGCCATTTTATATAATTATAATTTTTTTCTTTGTAAAACATAAACATGTAAAAAAAACAAAATTAGCCTTGGTGACAAAATTTTTCATTCATTATTCAACAAAAAAGTGAAAAATAAAAGAACATATGCGGTATTTATTTATTTGTAAGTAAAATAAAATAGAAAAAGTGACAAAATTCACAGCAATTTTTCACAAAAAAATAAAATCAAACATA
The DNA here is from genome assembly GCF_019703515.2 of Myxocyprinus asiaticus. Classification (NCBI taxonomy): domain Eukaryota; kingdom Metazoa; phylum Chordata; class Actinopteri; order Cypriniformes; family Catostomidae; genus Myxocyprinus; species Myxocyprinus asiaticus. The sequence continues at coordinate 11,287,067 of NC_059360.1, read as the reverse complement.
ACTTCTAAACTTCTAAACTTGCTAATCGTGTAGGCGCCTTTTTTGCATTGCTTGCATTTTCTTCTCATTTTTAAGTCATTTAATTGCTAAATAAAGAAATGTAAATAATGTAAATTCTGTTTTTTTTTTTTTTATTTATTTATTATTATTTATTTTTTTTTAATTATTATTATTATTGGGTTTTTTTTTTATTTATTTTTTTATTATTGTTTTAATTGTTTTGTTTTTCAAAATTGTCCAAAATCTGGTAACAATACAGACAGATGATCAGATTATGGTAAGGGCAGAACTTTTTACTTGTTTCAAAGTGGGGCATGGCCAAAAATAATTCATGAAATGGCAAATCAGACATGTGTACTAGGGGTGCTGAATGTGTTGCATCTGAAAAAAATAGGCTTTTATCTACCCTCCTAAAAGCTGTAATGTCAGGGATCTGTGTGCATGTGAATGTGTATTTATATGTGTCTATCCATTATGGCTCTAAGTAGACTATAGTTTGCATGTATATTCTCCATTAAGATATCCTCCAAGTCCATCTCCTTAAAAGGTAGCAGCAACAACACGCCATGGGTAGAACTTTTATTTTATAGCAGTGTCTCTCAGCTGGTGGGATTCAAAAGTTAGTCACAGGTCTGTTCTGATAGGGCAGACTGATCACACTGTCAATTCAGCAACTGTAGGTTGAAAATTGTTCTATGCTAACCAAAATTTGAATCACTGCCCCGAGTGGCCAAAGCTGGAGGTGTTTTTAAATGTAAGGGTGGTAAAATATCCACAGAGTGGCACCAAAAGCGAGTTGTATTTTAGATTTTTAGCACATTTTGTCAACAGGAATGCATATTTTAGTAACTCTACTGCCAAACCACAACCATAAAACTAACCATCAGAGGAGTAAAATGTCATTTTAGAGCGAAAAAGTAACCAGTTGAAAATCACTATTATATAACATTAAAAAAAAGAGTACCACTTTCCTGCAATTGTAATTGAAAATTGTTACACATTTATTGTTCATGCTTGTAAATGCTCATTTGTTTGTCATTTGTATGCTCATTAACACAGATTGCTGTGTGTGTTTATTTTGGCTGGGCACCCAATGGCATTGGCACTACTTTATACTGAACATCTGGACTATGAATCCACTGTGTTGCCAATTCTGTTTCCATTTGCACATTACTTTCCCCACAAAATGGCATCTGTGCATGTACACACAAACAGCCACAGTCCAAGATATGAATTAATGTTGATAGGAGGATATACTGTACACAGACATGTACAATATAACCAATACAAGGGTTATGTATGTTCATACTGCACATACAGACACACATTTTAATAGATTTTCGGGTGTATGTACCCGAACACATCTAAAAGTTATGCTGCATTCCATGAAACTAGGAATATCCAATGTTCGACTTGGAAAAGGGCAATAGAATGCCCATTGACGATTTCCTATTTGGAAACTTCTGTGTGGAATTTTCAACCTCAGCTTTTCTGAGATGCATGTGCGTGACATCTTGCAAACATGGCATTAACCCTCTGGGGTCTGAGGGTGTTTTGAGCCCTGGAGAAGTTTTGACATGCCTTGATATTTGTGCTTTTTTCAGTTTCTTAAAAACATATTAATGGCTAAAGTCTGCTAACACTGTATTCAGCACAAACTGGGCTACAATAATATGTGAACAACATGTGTGTACAGTGGTGTGAAAAAGTGTTTGCCCCCTTCCTGATTTCTTATTTTTTTGCATGTTTGTCACACTTAAATGTCTCAGATTATCAAACAAGTTTAAATATTAGTCAAAGATAACACAAGTAAACACAAAATGCAGTTTTTAAATGAAGGTTGTTATTATTAAGGGAAAACAAAATCCAAACCTACATGGCCCTGTGTGAAAAAGTGTTTGCCCCACCTGTTAAAACATAACTTAACTGTGGTTTATCACACCTGAGTTCAATTTCTCTAGCCACACCCAGGCCTGATTACTGCCACACCTGTTCTCAATAAAGAAATCACTTAAATAGGACCTGCCTGACAAAGTGAAGTAGACCAAAATATCTTCAAAAGCTAGACATCATGCCGAGATCCAAAGAAATTCAGGAACAAATGAGAAAGAAAGTAATTGAGATCTATCAGTCTGGAAAAGGTTATAATGCCATTTCTAAAGCTTTGGGACTCCAGAGAACCACAGTGAGAGCCATTATCCACAAATGGCAAAAACATGGAACAGTGGTGAACCTTCCCAGGAGTGGCCAGCCGACCAAAATTACCCTAAGAGCGCAGCGACGACTCATCCAAGAGGTCACAAAAGACCCCACAACAACATCAAAAGAACTGCAGGCCTCACTTGCCTCAGTTAAGGTCAGTGTTCATGACTCCACCATAAGAAAGAGACTGGGCAAAAATGGCCTGCATGGCAGAGTTACAAGACAAAAACCACTGCTGAGCAAAAAAAAAACATTAAGGCTCGTCTCATTTTTGCCAGAAAACATCTTGATGATCCCCAAGACTTTTGGGAAAATACTCTGTGGACTGAAGAGACAAAAGTTGAACTTTTTGGAAGGTGTGTGTCCCATTACATCTGGCATAAAAGTAACACCGCATTTCAGAAAAAGAACATCATACCAACAGTAAAATATGGTGGTGGTAGTGTGATGGTCTGGGGCTGTTTTGCTGCTTCAGGACCTGGAAGACTTGCTGTGATAAATGGAACCATGAATTCTGCTGTCTACCAATAAATCCTGAAGGAGAATGTCCGGCCATCTGTTCGTGACCTCAAGCTGAAGCGAACTTGGGTTCTGCAGCAGGACAATGATCCAAAACACACCAGTAAGTCCACCGCTGAATGGCTGAAGAAAAACAAAATGAAGACTTTGGAGTGGCCTAGTCAAAGTCCTGACCTGAATCCTATTGATGCTGTGGCATGACCTTAAAAAGGCAGTTCATGCTCGAAAACCCTCCAATGTGGCTGAATTACAACAATTCTGCAAAGATGAGTGGGCCAAAATTCCTCCACAGCGCTGTAAAAGACTCATTGCAAGTTATCGCAAACGCTTGATTGCAGTTGTTGCTGCTAAGTGTGGCCCAACCAGTTATTAGGTTTAGGGGGCAAACACTTTTTCACACAGGGCCATGTAGGTTTGGATTTTGTTTTCCCTTAATAATAGCAACCTTCATTTAAAAACTGCATTTTGTTTTTTCTTGTGTTATCTTTGACTAATATTTAAACTTGTTTGTTGATCTGAAACATTTAAGTGTGACAAACATGCAAAAAAATAAGAAATCAGGAAGGGGCAAACACTTTTTCACACCACTGTATATGTTTGTATTTTTGAGAAAATAACGTTTATGCGTGGTTTTTGAAAAAAAAAAAAAAAACTGCTGAAATAAGGCCATATATCACATACTAAACATTTGTTCACAAGACTTTTGAGAATTGGATCTTGTAGCCTAGAGTTTTTGCTACAAAATGATGTGAATGCCATCCTGATCACTCATTCATACAAAACAATATAGTAATTTAACTTTTGTAAGACACTTTTAGTGTTAGAAAGGCCATATGCAAGGAGGCGTGGATGATCATGAATATTGATGTGATTCACACCTGAGGAAACAAAGGCCCCTCCCCTGAGAGAGAATGAATGTGAGGAGACTTAATGATTGAATGTATTGTTTGTAGCTTATTCACAAAATCAAGTTTAAGTTAAAAGAAGTTATCTGACTATACATTTTCTTTACATAAAGACTTTACTCAAAAACTTTAAACCTACACTACCATTTAAAAGTTCTAGATCTGTAAGATTTTTAAATGCTTTTAAAAGAAGTCTCTTCTGCTCACCAAGGCTGCATTTATTTGATCCAAAATACAGCAAAAACAATGATATTGTGAAATATTTTTACAATCTAAAATAACTGTTTTCTATTTGAATATATTGTAAAATGCAATTTATTCCTGTGATGTAAAGCTGAATTTTCAGCATCATTACTGCAGTCTTCAGTGTCACATGATCCTTCAGAAATCATTCTAATATGCTGATTTTCTAATATGGGCATATTTACAGCACGTTTTACACAAATACACCCGAACAGATATTTGCAAGCACCAGCTTCGTTGATGATAATGAGGCAGCATAAACATGAGTTAAAATATAATCTAAACATTCATATTACATATCATATTTATATCATACAGCATACAATTTAAATACCTGCTTTAGCCAAAACAACATTTAAATGTAACTAAAACTTGCCTATTAGGACATATTTCAAATTTCAATACTCTGAATCCTGACTGGTAAGTCTGGAAATAGTCCTGCTAGTAAAATATGTACATGTTTATATAAAATAGCATGTCAGCTAATGTAAGTAAAGACTTACTAAGTAAAGAAATTGTATCTTCGGCTGGATCAATTCGCTCTTCAAACATTCATCGTCGGAGCCCCGCTCTTCTTCTGAGGAAAATGTGAACTCTTCATCACTATCCAGGAGCTTCCTCACTGTGTAGCGTGCCATCTTCCAAACACACAGGAAAGTGAATGAATCTGATGATGAACTTGATGCTTTTTAAGGCATTGTTGGGGGTGTTTACCATTTGCATTGATCGCCTCAGCACATTACCGTATGAATAGCACACTCTGCTGGTGGGTGTGATCACATTAGCGATAATTAGCTGAGCCAGGAGAAACTGTACATCTCTTTGTTTCATACAGATTACATTGTAGGAGAATATTTGTTTTAAATTTGAATTGTTTTATTTAAAAGTATACATTTTAAGCTTTCTTTAGACATATGTTTCATGTTTGTCTGATAAGTATTCGCAGAGTTTCAGTTCATTTTTCTGACGTGTTTCAGAAAGATGCTCACGGAGACAGAGACAGCTGGAAGCGCACCCTGTTTATTTTCTTTATATTACAAAGGCACAAGGTTTTGTTGTTATTGTGAGTGTACACAGATATTTTTGTATTTTAAGGTGTTTCCGCTTTTATGAGGAAAAAATCCAGCAGGACGCGCTGGTGCTTCTGTCGACCCCTGAGGGTTAACCCTTCTGTTATGTGTGGTAAATATTTGACCCGTTTAAGAGTTTAAAACAGTGAAAAACGAATCTTTATTGCAATCTTGTATTTGGTTAACATCCCTTTGGATTCTCCACCACGATGAATAAGTAAGAATTTTTTTTTTTTTTTACATTTTTATGCAATGTCAGGGTTTTTTTTGGTGGATACTAGGGCATTTCTAATCTGTTTCTAAGTGGTTGCTTACTGGCCCAAGTCAAATGAGACTATTCCCAAGTATTTATGATATCCTGATCCCTAAATATGTGTGGGGACCTTGTCAGTGGAAGTCTATGGGATTTTTCACTAATGTTTCTTCTGCCAAGCAGACATGTATACTCTGAATTAAAAATATTTTAGAATATATTCTATTATTCTGTATTTGTTTAAAACAGACACAATGTTTAAGTTTTTCAATTATCAGTTTGTTTCACTCAAAATGAAGGGTTTACTGTAAAAAAAAATAATACCATCACTGACATATAGGTGGCAGTATTTCCAGATTAAATACTACTTTAAAAAGCTTGTGTTCATTGTGAAAAACAAGCCTATGCCAATGTTCATGTATATAATAAAAATTTAAAAGGGAAGTGTGATGAATATCTTCTGTACACTGCCGGGTCTTTTTTTCTCATGAAACAGAAGGCTTAATGCTACAATGATGATTACATGATGATAAAACCTGTTTTCCATCATTTGCTCACCCTCATGCCTTTAGAAACAATCACGTTCATCCCTGGAACAGAAAAGGAGTTATTTATACCAGAGTTCCCAAGCTGCTCATTTCCATGCAATGAAAGTGTATGGTTACCACGGCCATCAAGAAAGATTTAAACTTTGGCAACGACTTAAATTTCAGTCAGTTCTGCACGTAAAAGGTCTTCAGAAGACTTGTAATATAGCAAAAAAATTGAATGGACTACTTTTAAAATACTTTCATGGTTCTTTTTACTAGCTTTTAAGGTTGAAAGCCAGAGATATCTCCATGCCTGACATATAAATTCTTTACCCACATTTGCACATACATAAGCCCAGGGTAGAATGTTGTTTCTCCCCGGGCTCTGGCCGGAGGGTCCTGATGTGTACTGATGGGGATGTCAGCACGAGGTTGTTCACGGTAATCCAGTTGGGCTCGTTTAAAGAGGTGCTGCTTTTGCTCATAGCAGCAGGGCTAATTTCATCAGCCCTCATTGCTATGCATCTCAGCAAAAGGCATTAGCCTCAAATGAGCTGATAGAGCCAGACGCTCAGTTGATTAGAGGTAACTATTACTCATCCTCTGCATTAGCTCCCACTGCCCGCGCCCAGCCGGGTGAACAGGCTTGAGAGAATGCTGGGAAGATAGAGGTAGACAAGCAGAGAGAGGAAAGAAAAGGGGGGGATGGGGGAGGGGGTGTCCTCAGGCTTTGAGACCATATGGATTGCTGCATTTTAACAGAAGCAGATATTGTGTTTTGTTTTGTTTTTAGGCCAGTTTAACACTAGGCAAAATGCTCATATAATTAGTGGTGCTCATTAATAGTGAAGTGTGTAATTTCTACACCTCTAACATCACCAAACATTATTGCAAAAATAATGACTGTTATGAACAGTTTCTAGGTAAAAAGTTCATAGAGTAGTGCAAATGCGAATTTGGTAAGATTTTAAGTTGTAAATAAAGTAATACAGTAAACAGGAATGCATATTTTATTAACTGTACTGCCTAACCCAAGCCCCAAACCTAAACCATTAGTGGAGTATAAATGTACATTTAGCATGACAATATAACCTTCGAATCTCACTCACCATTTTTTGTGTGAAGGCAATTACTTTCTGATCCCATGGGACCAGAACCTGTGTTTCAGAGAATGCTCATGCAAAATGCTAATCATTAGGGCTAAAGGGAATGTGATCACACTTGAATTGATGTGAAAATCTTTGATGGGGTTGGTGCTTGTCAGTAATTAAGCTGAATGAGGTTGATTTCAGGTAACACAAACTTTCGGAAGTAACATGTCGATTTCCTGTGATCATGTGTTCCACCGTAAACTCACAATAGGTGTGCTCGATTTCATGCAATGCTGCGCAGACCGATTGGCGCCGGACTTGAAGCAGTGCATGATGGTTAGAAATTTTGTCAGACTTGAGACCATGCCACCGACCTCTCACCGACAGCATATGCCATCAAAGTACCACTACAGCGATTTGAGACAATCCACCTGGCTCAGCCGGTTGCTTCAAAGCAACTGCACAAGCTCTGAATGATGACACAGCTTATTTGCAATTGACTTACAATATCATGTTATATTATGTTTATCATATTAATATCTTGTTTATTCATAAAAACAATTCAAAATGATTACAATTACTGACTCATTTAAAGGTATTCAAATAATAAAGGCTTTTATTGAACTTTCTTCTTGTACACAGCAGGCACTGTATTGAGCAGCAAAGAACCTTTTCAAATGAATAATGTTTCTGGTTATTATAAGTAAAATTCAATCCTCTGTCTATCTGAAATCCACTTCGTCTGCAATAAAGAAAGTAAACATTGCGGGATCTGCCATGACAGATGTAGGTTCAGCACAAGTTTAGATATGTGGCGCAAGCTAATAGGTTCTTTGAACTTGTTATCTATAAGCCAGTCGAATTGCTTACATGTGACATGTTAAGCCAATCGGAGCATATGGTGTAAGCTGATTGGTCCTTTGACATGTAATCGGGTAGCCAATCAGCTTGTGTGTGTGTATCTCTTTGTCTAACATTTAAATTGCTCAGTTTTTCAGATAACCCGGTTTCACTGTAGCGTGCTGCGATGATTTTTCTCTGGAAATGTTTAGGTGGTTGCTGGGACTTTTATTCCATCAGCTTGTCTGCTTTTGGTCATGACACATAGAAGCACATATTTAACCAGGTAAATAAATCCACATATAGCAAGGCTAAGTCACTAGTTAATTAAGCTCTGGGCTTTCCAGTTCCAGGTATACATTATGATTCAGGTCACTAGCCATTTAAATCTATAGGCAAAGAAGGCCAAGGCACACATATAGATTTAGTTAATTAGAGTTATGTCATTCGGCCAGAGGCCAAGGCACATCTAGCTAGCATTCACTCGATGCACATAGCTCTTTGGAGCAGCAGCAGTACATAAGTCTTGGCGACAGATCTGCTTGGTTGGGGGTTCTGTTTTGTGTTTGTGCTATGTGTTTGTGCAGCTTTCCTGCTTTGTATAATTCCATTTTGACGCGAACGCTCAACACCTGCGTACAGTCAAAAGCGAGCCTTTCAAAGTATAGTCCATATAACTGTGCACGCATACACTGGTGGATCGTGCATACGCACTATGACTGCTATGAGATGCCAAACTTTCTCTTCAGGAGTTAGATCCATAAAGATTTAGAGCCATAAAAGATCTTTATATTCTTTCACACTCGAGTTATACAATCTCCAGACCTCTGCACACATACGTTCTTGACTTGCACATCCACTGGTGTTGTTTTTACCTTCATCTCCTGATGTTTAGTGGTGATTACATCTTCTTCTAGCACTTCTTTGTGACAGCAATGGCTCAAAATGTAAGTGTTGCCACCTTCTGGACCCAAAAAAATTGTCAAAATAACTTCAGGCGCATGTGCATTCTGTGCGTTCAAAGGTGCACGGTTAGAAAAATCGGGCTGCTCATGTTCATGGCTCACACACTCTGCTGATGACAAGATTTGCGTCACGGGTCCTACCAAAGTGTACTTTGGGCTTAATTGTGCAGCAACAGCAGCATGTCCATATGCTTAACTCAGTATGTCTATGTATGTTCTAGCAGTAGCAAGTCTCCAAACTTGCTCTGCAGCAGCATCAGTGTAACAGATATAATATAATATCCTATCAATATGTCATATCCACACTGACAGCAGCAAAGAATAAAAAAGCAGCTAAGAAAATCTAATAGACTTAGAATGAAGAAGGGACCCAAGCCATATCTAGGGAGCAGAATATCATAGAGACAAAGATGCTTGTTTTAACTTGGACCAGTAAGCAACCACCTAGTAACCACTCTGAACACCTTAGCAACCTCATAACAATGCCATAACAACTACCAAGAATACCAGGAACCACATAGCAATAACCACAACACTACTTAGAACAACATAGCCAGGCCCAGATTAAGGATGCAACATCTTTCTCTTGCAATGTGCTTCACTAACTCCTCTCAAAAACAAAACATACAGCTTGACTATTATAGTAAATTGTCCAGTTTTGTATTTATCTTGCAAACTGACAGAAAAAATAATGAAACTCCTAAGCAGTGCATATTTTTAGGAATGCAAACAAGCTAATGTCTTTGAGTCACATCCCTATCAAAACCTACTATGAGTCTGCCATGTATGAAATTAAATACATTTAAAGCCCTATTTAGATGGCAATTGTTTCTCAGGGTGACATCTGTAAAAGTACATTTTTATGGCTCCTCTGTGATAAAACGCATTCATTCTGATGACAATTAAATCACGGGGACGAACGAGACTTTTTGTCAATCACATGATTGTAGTTGCGCTTGTTATATGGAAAATCCATAAATCCACATACTGTGTCCTCTTTAATTTCGCTAAAGTGAAAATAAAAAATTTAAAGCATGTGGGGACTGTGCTGCAAAGTGCTGCGGACATTTACAGTGTACATTTTCATATACGGAACAAGCCAAAAAATTTTCCGAAGACCAATTAAACAAATCAAGAAACTGTAGCGACTACAGTTCTGTGCTGTTTATCAACGCAGCCAAATAAATCTGTCAATCGGGATATGCATGTTTCGTCACATGCGTCACCTCGGTTGCGCCGCTTGTGCACTCTCTCCTAAGCACACGCAAGGAGATATAGAAGCTGCACATATCAAGGAGAGTAAAGATAGTTAAAATGAAATTTTTGGAGCTATGGTAAATTTTTTTTCTCTCCCCTTTTCTCCCCAATTTGGAATGCTCAATTCCCAATGTGCCCTAGGTTCTCATGGTGGCGTAGTGACTCCGGGTGGCAGAGGACAAATCTCAGTTGCCTCCGCATCTGAGACTGTCAATCCGCTTATCTTATCACGTGGCTTGTTGAGCATGTTACCACAGAGACATAGCACTTGTGGAGGCTTCACGCCACTCTCCACGGCATCCATGCACAACTCACCACATGCCCCATTGAGAGCAAACTACATTATAGCGACCACAAGGAGGTTACCCCATTTTACTCTAACCTCCCTAGCAACCAGGCCAATTTGGTTGCTCAGGAGACCTGGCTGGAGTCACTCAGCATGCCCTGGATTTGAACTCGTGACTCCAGGGGTAGTAGTCAGCGTATTTACTCGCTGAGCTACCCAGGCCCCCATAAAAATTGTTCCCTGTCTGTCACTCACTCGATGGTGAGTCAGTGTAGTTCACTCTTGAGAGCCCCAATCACCTTTGCTTAATTCAGAAAAGGCCAATGAAAATTGGCAAGTGGAATTTGCATGCCGCTCTCTGCCCTGGACATACGGGTATAAAAGGAGATGGTGTGCACCACTCATTCAGACTTGTTCTTTGGAGCCGAGCGCACATGTGTGCTCATCCCGTCACCTCGCTATTGCTGCTGAAATTACGGCACGTATCAGTGGTCACCCTCGCATGGTCGAGTGTTGTGCTTCCCCTGGGTGCTTTGGCGGCTGAGTCCACAGGTGTAAAAAGAGTATATTTAAAAAGAGTATATTTTCTCTAAAAGAGCTCACACAAACGATTGGCGTCTTGAGTGCTTGGGTTGCCAGCACAGCGAGGCAGCTTTTGTGGATGGGTCATGTTCTCACTGTGAGAACATGCCCATGAGAATGTTGCGGTCATGGCTCTTTTCCTTCTTAATGAAGCAGAGAGCCACCGTGGCTGCATCCCGACCTGGTCCATCCTGGGTTGAAACCAGGTGGCTGGATCGGCAAGCACCGTGGGCGATTTGGATGTGGATATGGGAGTTTTTCCGCCGGCTCAGTCCCCGCGGACCTCCCATCCCCCAGCACGCTCGTTCTGCCCGGTACAGTTCACGGGTGAGGCAGGCAGTCTGCCTCAGGGTGGATTTAATGTCTCATTCAGGGCTCGCGACAAGGATGAGTTGTTGGTTGCAGCAACGGAAGGTGCGACCGACAACTCATCCTTGTCGCGAGCCCCGAATGAGACATTAAATCCGCCCTGAGGTGGACCGCCTGCCTTGCCCGTGAACTCTCCCATATCCACATCCAAATCACCCACTGTGCTCGATGACCCAGCCACCTGGGGCAGCCAAGGGATAATGCGAGCTTCCCTAGGCTGAGCAGGCCGTGGCAGTGCACCTGTGCCCGCAGGGCGCAGCCACCTGGAGGAACCGACCAAGGCTCCCTTCCAAGGCATGAAAGTAATCTTCCTCGTTAGTGGCGAATGCTTAGAATGCCGTTGCTCAGGCCACCTCCACCCTGCATGCCATGGCCATCTTGCAGTTTCACCAGGCCAAGGTGCTTAAAGATCTGCATGAGGGTAGGACTGACCCAGGGCTCATGCAGGAACTGCGCACTGCGACCGACCTTGCTTTATGGGCAACGAAAGTCATGGCGTGTGCCCTGGGTCAGACGATGTCCACTTTGGTTGTCCAAGAGCAACACCTGAGGCTCAACCTTGTGGAGATATGTGATGCCGAGAAGGTCCGCTTTCTCGATGCGTCCATCTCCCAAGGGAGGCTCTTTGGCGACACTGCCAAGGACTTCGCCCATCAGTTTTCGATGGTGAAGAAGCAGACAGTGGCCATTAAACACATCCTGCCACGGCGCGACTTGGCCGCCTACAAGCATCTCGCGTTCCCTTGTTCTCCATTGAAAGGAAACCGGCAAACAGGTAAGTGCGGTGGTTCTCAGGGCCGCTCGCCCACCCCAGCCACCGGCCAACGTTGCGGGCTCACAGTGCAGCACGCCTCCCCCGGACAATCTTCCCGGTGGGGCGTCTGCTCTGCCTTTCCACGAACCACCCACCCCAAGCATGATAAAACCAATCGTCCCCCTGATGCCATTAGTGCAGAGGCTGGGAGCCTGGTTAGCACTTTCCAGCACGTCACGATGGCTCATCAGGACAATCCGTCTTGGCTATGCGATCCAGTTCGCCAGGTGGCCGCCCAGGTTCAGTGGCGTCCTCTCCACCGTGGTGTGAGGCGAGGATGCCTCGGTCCTTTGGGTGGAGGTCGCTACCCTTCTGGCGAAGGGAGCGATAGAGCATGTCCCCTTAGCCGAGATGCACAAGGGCTTTTACAGCCCTTATTTTATCGTGCCCAAGAAAGGGGTGGGTTGTGCCCAATTCTGGATCTGCATGCCTTGAACAAAGCCTTACACAGGCTTCCGTTCAAGGTGTTGACGAAGAAGCGCATTCTGGCATCAGTACATCAAGACTGGTTTGCAGCCATCAACCTGAAGGATGCATACTTTCACGTATCGATCCTTCCTCGACACAGACCCTTTCTTTGGTTTGCCTTCAAAGGACGAGCATACCAGTACAAGGTCCTCCCTTTCGGTCTGTCCCTGTCTCTTCGTATCTTTACCAAAGTCACAGAGGCTGCCCTGGCCCCGCTAAGAGAGAAGGGCATTCACATCCTCAATTATCTCGACGACTGACTGATCATAGCTCACTCGCGTGATCTATTGTGTTCTCACAGGGACCTTGTGCTTCAGCACCTCGACTGGCTGGGGCTTCAGGTCAACTGGGAAAAGAGCAAGATCTCCCCTGTGCAGATCATCTCTTTTCTCAGTATGGAGTTGGACTCGGTCACCATGATGGCACGCCTTACGAATGAGCATGCACAGTCGGTGCTGGCCTGCCTGAAGACTTTCAAGCGGAGGGTAGCGGTGCCATTGAAACAATTTCAGAGGCTCCTGGGGCATATGGTATCCTCTGCGGTGGTACTCCCCCTCAGGTTGATGCATATGAGACCGCTCCAGCACTGGCTACACACTCGAGTCCCGAGGTGGGCATGGCGCCGTAGCACCCAGCATGCGACTATCACGCCACAGTGCCACCTTACTTTCAGCCCTTGGTCATATCTGGCATTTCTATGGGCAGGGTTTCCCTTAGAGCAGGCCTCGAGACACGTCGTGGTCACGACAGATGCCTCTAAATCAGGCTGGGGCGCCGTGTGCAATGGACAGGTAGTATCAGGGCTCTGGACAGCGCCCTGCCTGCAATGGCACAACAACTGTCTAGAGTTGCTGGCAATATTGCTGGCCCTGCAGAGGCTTCGGCCGTTGATTCAGGGCAAGCACGTGTTGGTCCGGACGGACAACACAGCAACTTTAGATGCTCGGAGCTTTAGACGCTCGGAGCAGCTCTTTGTCTGTTTTGGAGGACAGCAGACGTTGTGTCACTATATCGACACAATGTCTCATTCCCTCCATCAGGGAACAGAGGTTGCATCAGTAACCAAGACGTTTTTTATGTTTTACCTATCAAAATGATGGATATAATTTGGAATTATCTGTCAGTGTTTAAAAAGTGAAGGTGGAAATGAAACCTTTTAAATAAGATTTGACCCGGCAAATTTTCTGGGACTACTCGACCCATATAAATGAGTAGTCATGCAAGCCCTATGCATAAATACAATTTTGTTAATTTTTCTACATTAAAATGTGATATTACTATTTTATTACATTGCTGGCATAATAATAGACCATTTCAAAAGTTTACATGATTTGGCTCTTGTTTTTTTTTTTTTTTTTTTCTTAAAAGTTCCCACTCACTGTGCTGGAGCTGCAATGTAATTTTATTATTGTGAATTATTTCAAAAATGTATGTTACACAATCCTCCAACTTTAACAACTGTCCGTTACCGCCAGAGCTGTTACCGTGCACAGCGCAAACGTATGGCACTTAGCAGTGGTCAAAAGGGATTTCCAAAATGGCTTTTGAATTATAAACTCAGATATGTGGATTCGGACAGTAATTAAATTACCACACGACCTTGGTGTTTGTCAAAAAACAGTAGGTAATTTGTCTGGGAATTTTCTCATGGGAGGTGGGAGAAAAACACAGACATTTCAGATTTGGATGACAATATAATCACTGACTATCCCCTGTAAATGCTGGAATTACCTCACGTCCCCATGTAAAATAATTGTCGTTCGAATAGGGCTTAAGACAAACTTGTGTCTCCTAGACATTCCCAATTGTGATCAGGTTCTGACAATTCATCTTCTCTGTTTTTGCACGTTCGAGAGATTTCAAATCAACATCAGGCGAAACGTTTTACAGTAGATGCATTACCCTAAGTCATGACATGAATTGGAAAGTGTTCTTTTGATTGGACCTGCCTTGAAAACAATTTCTTCAGTCGTTTAGTTATATTTAAAGTTAGACACATCTAGTTGACGTACTGTAAGTTATCACAAATATCTGTATAAATGTGCACATATTGGTGATATTTTGTAAAACAAGACAGTAGAAGCAATGTAGCTCACTCATAATTCTGTTCAGCTGCTGTTTCCTTTTATGCCCACATCAAACAAAGACCAGTGACCTTTACGTCTTATATAAGGTGACAACGCTTTTGTTCTTTCATCTCAATGTCTTTCTCTGTTTCTCACACACTGTTTAACACAGATACGGTCATAGCACACAAAGTGTCCACCATGAGGCCATATAGACAGAAATTGACAAAGCAAGTGGATTTGGTTTGAAACAGACTAAAGAAAATAATTATTTTTGAGAAATAATTACCTGTTTCAGAGCAGGAATAATAATAAAAGGGAAAAAAACATATTTAGTTCAGAGCTTACATATTAGATTGCATTCACAGCAGGTTATATTATTATTTTTTATTATTTCTGAGAAGGAGGATGTTTTTTTTCGAAGGTGGGCATCTATACCATCTCATCTTTGTGTGTCTTTGTGTGTAAATACAATGGTTCTAAAAAACTGTGTATGCCATTGTATTAAATAACAAAATATAACCACCCCTGGAGTTGCGAGTTTGAATCCAGGGCGTGCTGAGTGACTCCAGCCAGGTCTCCTAAACAACCAAATTGGCCGGGTTGCTAGGGAGGGTGGAGTCACATGGGGTAACCTCCTCATGGTCGCTATAATGTGTGGTTCTCGCTCTCGGTGGGGTGCGTGGTGAGATGTGCGTGGATGCCACGGAGAATAGGATGGGCCTCCACATGCGCTACATCTCTGTGGTAACGCGCTCAACAAGCCACATGTTAAGATCCGTGGATTGATGGTCTCAGACGTGGAGGCAACTGAGATTCGTCCTCCGGCACCCGGATTGAGGCGAGTCACTACGCCACCACGAGGACTTAGAGCACATTGGGAATTGGGCATCTGCAAACAAATGATGTTAAAGTTACGAACTACTGTAACTTTACTTTTCTCAGCTGTTCCTTTGTCTGAATATACATACCCTGCTCCACACTACGCAAAAAAAAAAATAAAAAAAATCAGTATGTCAAATGTAGTGTGTCCAAATACCCAGTGTTAATGAGACAGTAGACCAAAAAATAAATAAATAAATAAAAAGGAGACAGTTTTCCTTCATTGTTTAACGCTGAAATGCATGGGTGTTGCATAAAACATTATCACATACTCAGGTCTTTAGAGACCTGGCACATATATCTATCACAAATGGATCTACAAAATGTCCAGATAGCATTAAATGTTTAAAATATTTTCAAGACAATTAGAAACTAATAGAATAGAATATATTCTGATATATTTTAATGTTTTGTTTTTCATATATCTAAGAGATGATGCATGATGAATGAAATTTCATGAGATGCAACAGGCTGTTAACACCTTCACATAAGCTACGCATATGTATTTTCTCAGGCACTTTTTGAGTCTAAATACATGCACAACTTACATAATTTCAGTAGTACACACAAATGACAATAGCCAAATCATACTGTTCATACTGTGTTACATTTGCTATAGTTTACTACCACGTTGCTTCTTCATCAAGTAGCAATGTCAAATGTAAATCAAATCAATCACTGACACATCAGCACCACATTGAGTAAGAAAAGCATGCATAATATGTATGTGGACACGCATATGGAATACTGATAATTCGCCATTGTCACACAGAAAACCAACGTGATATAATAGTCATTTGTATGCATATAGTACTCATTTATCTTGCAATAAACAAAAAAATAGATATCCTGTGATGGTAAACTTATACTGATGTGAAATAATCATCAAAATATGATTTATGGAAGCGCAAATGACACAATTACATATCTATAGTCATTAATGACCATATACACTTTTGGTAACTAAGCAGTTTATATATATATATATACACACACACACACACACAGGGTTGGGAGGGTTACTTTTGAAATGTATTCCACTACAGATTACAGAATACATGCTGTAAAATGTAATTTGTAACGTATTTCATTAGATTACTCAAGGTCAGTAACGTATTCTAAATACTTTGGATTACTTCTTCAGCACTGGTAGATTTTTTCACTTGTTTTGACTATAAAAACTCTGCCAGTACAGTAGGACAAAATACACACGTTAAAAATACATTCTCTGAAAAACCTAAATACACTATATGGCCAAAGGTTTGTGGACACCCCCTTCTAATTAACGAATTTGGTTACTCCATTAAATCCAGTAAAGACAAATCGTAATGTTTCTTTATGTAATGGCTTGGGCTTTGTGTGCTTCCAAATTTGTGGCAACTGTTTGGGGATAGTCCTTTTCAGTTCCAGCATGACAATGCCCCTGTGAACAAAGTGAGGTCCATAAAGAAATGGTTTACTGTGTCTGGCGTGGAAGAAATTGACTGGCCTGCACAAAGCCCAGACCTGAACCCCACTGATCACTTTTGGGGTGAACTGGAACAGCAACTGTAAGTTAGGCCCCATCGACCAACATCAGTTCCTGACCTCACTGATAGCCTTGTGTCTGAATGAGAGCAAATCCCTGCAGCCATGTTACTACATACAGTATAGTGGAAAGCCTTCCCAAAAGGGTGGAAGCTGTTATTACAGCAAAGGGGGAAATTGATTCCTAAGGTTTTGAAATCTAATGTTCATCAAGCACATACAGGTGCATCTCAATAAATTAGAATGTCATGGAAAAGTTCATTTATTCCGGTAATTCAACTCAAATTGAGAAACTTGTGTATTAAATAAATTCAATGCACACAGACTGAAGTAGTTTAAGTCTTTGGTTCTTTTAATTGTGATGATTTTGGCTCACATTTAACAAAAACCCACCAATTCACTATCTCAAAAAATTAGAATATGGTGACATGCCAATCAGCTAATCAACTCAAAACACCTGCAAAGGTTTCCTGAGCCTTCAAAATGGTCTCTCAGTTTGGTTCACTAGGCTACACAATCAGGGGGAAGACTGCTGATCTGACAGTTGTCCAGAAGACAAACATTGACACCCTTCACAAGGAGGATAAGCCACAAACATTCATTGCCAAAGAAGCTGGCTGTATCCAAGCATGTTAACAGAAAGTTGAGTGGAAGGAAAAAGTGTGGAAGAAAAAGATGCACAACAAACCGAGAGAACCGCAGCCTTATGAGGATTGTCAAGCAAAATCGATTCAAGAATTTGGGTGAACTTCACAAGGAATGGACTGAGGCTGGGGTCAAGGCATCAAGAGCCACCACACACAGACGTGTCAAGGAATTTGGCTACAGTTGTCGTATTCCTCTTGTTAAGCCACTCCTGAACCACAGACAATGCCAGAGGCGTCTTACCTGGGCTAAGGAGAAGAAGAACTGGACTGTTGCCCAGTGGTCCAAAGTCCTCTTTTCAGATGAGAGCAAGTTTTGTATTTCATTTGGAAACCAAGGTCCTAGAGTCTGGAGGAAGGGTGGAGAAGCTCATAGCCCAAGTTGCTTGAAGTCCAGTGTTAAGTTTCCACAGTCTGTGATGATTTGGGGTGCAATGTCATCTGCTGGTGTTGGTCCATTGTGTTTTTTGAAAACCAAAGTCACTGCACCCGTTTACCAAGAAATTTTGGAACACTTCATGCTTCCTTCTGCTGACCAGCTTTTTAAAGATGCTGATTTCATTTTCCAGCAGGAATTGGCACCTGCCCACACTGCCAAAAGCACCAAAAGTTGGTTAAATGACCATGGTGTTGGTGTGCTTGACTGGCCAGCAAACTCACCAGACCTGAACCCCATAGAGAATCTATGGGGTATTGTCAAGAGGAAAATGAGAAACAAGAGACCAAAAAATGCAGATGAGCTGAAGGCCACTGTCAAAGAAACCTGGGCTTCCATACCACCTCAGCAGTGCCACAAACTGAACACCTCCATGCCACGCCGAATTGAGGCAGTAATTAAACAAAAGGAGCCCCTACCAAGTATTGAGTACATATACAGTAAATGAACATACTTTCTAGAAGGCCAACAATTCACTAAAAATGTTTTTTTTTATTGGTCTTATGATGTATTCTAATTTTTTGAGATAGTGAATTGGTGGGTTTTTGTTAAATGTGAGCCAAAATCATCACAGTTAAAAGAACCGAAGACTTAAACTACTTCAGTCTGTGTGCACTGAATTTATTTAATACACGAGTTTCACAATTTGAGTTGAATTACTGAAATAAATGAACTTTTCCACGACATTCTAATTTATTGAGATGCACCTGTATGGTGTCCACAAACTTTTGGCCATATAGTGTATCTTATGCAGTGTTGTTTCTAAAACAAGACTGATCTTGTTTTAAGGATTTTTAGATATTTTTACAAGAAAACAATACAAAAATTATTATCAAGAATACGATTTTTGCCTTAATATCAAAGTTCTTACTAGAAAAAAGAAATTATGATCCAACGTGAATTTTCTTGATAAAAAGATATGATCGTGCCTGGTAACATGTGCATGTAAAATGGCTAGACAATTGACACAAGTTTTATTTCTATTTCTTCTGCTCCAAACTTATTTCAAACTTAATTCTCTGTCTGCTCGTATGAATGTAACACATCATAAGAAAGTGTTTCACCACTGTTCAAATGCACTTTGGATCACATCTTTTATATGTGTAAATGTTTTCCATCTGAAAGGACTAAATATTAAATTAAACAAATGTCAGTAAAATGCAAAGTAATCTCTTCAGTAATCAAAATACTTTTTGAATGTAACTGAATTCTAAATACCAATTATTTAAATTGTAACTGTAGTGGAATACAGTTACTTATATTTTGTATTTTAAATATGTATTCCCGTTACTTGTATTTCGTTACTCCCCAACCCTGTATATATATATATATATATATATATATATATATACACACACACAGTTGTGCTCAAAAGTTTGCATACCCTGCCAGAAATTGTGAAATTTTGGCATTGATTTTGAAAATATGACTGATCATGCAAAAAAACTGTCTTTTATTTAAGGATAGTGATCATATGAAGCCATTTGTTATCACATAGTTGTTTGGCTCCTTTTTAAATCATAATGATAATAGAAATCACCCAAATGGCCCTGATCAAAAGTTGACATACCCTTGAATGTTTGGCCTTGTTACAGAAACACGAGGTGACACACACGGGTTTAAATGGCAAATAAAGGTTAATTTCCCACACCTGTGGCTTTTTAAATTGCAATTAGTGTCTGTGTATAAATAGTCAATGAGTTTGTTAGCTCTCAAGATCAAAATCAAATCACTTTATTGTCACACAGCCATATACACAAGTGCAATGGTGCGTGAAATTCTTGGGTGCAGTTCCGATCAACATAGCAGTCGTGACAGTGATAAGACAGTACCAATTTACAATAACATCAAATTAACACAGCACAATTTAAACATCTGATATACACATAATTACACTCAACAATATACAAATAATAACATACACTGTACAGTATACAATACGCACTATATAGATACACATTATTCAATAAAAATATATAAAAAAGTATATATAGTATATATAGAATGTACAGTATTGTACTGTATTGACATTCAGGCTGTCGGTTGATAGTCAGTTGTTAAGAGAGAATATAATATAATAATAATATTATTTATGACAGTCCGGTGTGAGATATAAGAGTAAGGGTAATAAAGTGCAGTGCTGATGTATTTTGATTGTGGGAGATCAAGAGTTCAGAAGTCTGATTGCTTGGGGGAAGAAGCTGTCATGGAGTCGGCTGGTGCGGGTCCTGATGCTGCGATACCGCCTACCTGATGGTAGCAGTGAGAACAGCCCATGGCTCAGGTGGCTGGAGTCTCTGATGATCCTCCGAGCTTTTTTCACACACCGCCTTGTATATATTTCCTGGAGGGAGGGAAGCTCACCTCCGATGATGTGTCTGGCAGTTCGCACCACCCTTTGCAGTGCTTTGCGGTTGTGGGCGGTGCTATTGCCGTACCAGGCGGAGATGCAGCCAGTCAGGATGCTCTCTACAGTGCAGGTGTAGAACCGTGTGAGGATGTGGCGGTTCATTCCAAACTTCCTCAGCCATCTCAGGAAGAAGACATCTGAGGATCTCATGTGGATGCACTGTGCAGGCTAGATACTGAGCTATGGGGAGCAGAAAAGAACTATCAAAAGACCTGCGTAACAAGGTAATGGAACTTTATAAAGATGGAAAAGGATATAAAAAGATATCCAAAGCCTTGAAAATGCCAGACAGTACTGTTCATTCACTTATTAAGAAGTGAACGATTCGGGGATCTCTTGATTCCGAGCCAAGGTCAGGTAGACCAAGAAAGATTTCAGCCACAACTACCAGAAGAATTGTTTGGGATACAAAGAAAAACCCACAGGTAACTTCAGGAGAAATACAGGCTGCTCTGGAAAAAGATGGTGTGGTTGTTTCAAGGAGCACAATACGATGATACTTGAACAAAAATAAGCTGCATGGTTGTGTTGCCAGAAAGAAGCCAATGCTACAAAAACGCCCGGTTACAATATGCCCGACAACACCTTGACACACCTCACAGCTTCTGGCACACTGTAATTTGGAGTGACGAGACCAAAATAGACCTTTATGGTCACAACCATAAGCGCTATGTTTGGAGAGGGGTCAACAAGGCCTATAGTGAAAAGAATACCATCCCCACTGTGAAGCATGGTTGTGGCTCACTGATGTTTTCGGGGTGTGTGAGCTCTAAAGGCACGGCGAATCTTGTGAAAATTGATGGCAAGATGAATGCAGCATGTTATCAGAAAATACTGGCAGACAATTTGTATTCTTCTACATGAAAGCTGCACATGGGACGCTCTTGGACTTTCCAGCATGACAATGACCCTAAGCACAAGGCCAAGTTGACCCTCCAGTGGTTAAAGCAGAAAAAGGTGAAGGTTCTGGAGTGGCCATCACAGTCTCCTGACCTTAATATCATCGAGCCACTCTGGGGAGATCTCAAACGTGAGGTTCATGCAAGACTTTGCATGACCTGGAGGCATTTTGTCTGTCTGTCTATCTATCTATCTATCTATCTATCTACCTCTGTGTATTAGAGCTGTTAGAGATAACTCGTTAATGCATGCGTTTATAAAAAAAAAAAAAAAAAGAATTAACGCCTTACATTTTTCTTAATCGATTTTAATGCATTTACAGTTAATACAACATAAACTCATTGGGAAGGATGGAACCTTTGTAATGTGTCTGCCCGGAGTCATTACTCTGACCAACACACACACCAGAGCCCTTATACCAATGGAGCCTACAAGCTTAGCATAAAATAGCATAATGTGGCGGTCTCTCCTATGATAGAGCCGTGGAGGTTATATCAATAATTAAAATAATCTCTGCACACACACACAATGCGGAGGTT
This sequence comes from Myxocyprinus asiaticus, assembly GCF_019703515.2. NCBI lineage: Eukaryota > Metazoa > Chordata > Actinopteri > Cypriniformes > Catostomidae > Myxocyprinus > Myxocyprinus asiaticus. Next base: position 11,265,269 of record NC_059360.1, on the reverse strand, counting down.
GTTATCAAAATAAATAAAATAATCTCTGTGCACACAAAAACAGCGCTTTCATGATAAAATGATGGAGAAAGGACCATATATTATTTGATGTACAAAGCAAGCCCAGATGGGAAATCAAGTATTTTTTAGCCTATGTAAGGTGCATTTTAATTACCACAGAAGCATGTCAAGTCTTAACTATCACGAAAACACAGAATGAGAACTTTTTGTCTGCCAGTGCACTTCATTTGGAGTTCAAAGCACCGCTGGCATCGATGCCCTGACGCGAATCATGAATGCAGCTTCACGATTGGTGTAACAAGGTGGATAGCCACAGTCTGCTGGCAAATTATTATTGTGGAGGATGAGAGTTTAAGAGATTTAATGCTAATTTAATGCTAAATAAATCTCATTAAATATACATGGGGAGGCTAATTCTTTCAATTAGTAAAACTTCCACTTAGACTTTGGGAAACATTTATTGTTACTTCAATTGGTGCTATTTTAGTGCATTTCTATATTTAAACACAACTGCCAAAGATAATTGTACTTCTATTAGACTGAATTTCATCTTATACTTTTTACTTATTCACAGCTTTATACCCTTTCAGTTTGTTGAACTGTTTAGTGCAACTGCACAGGGTAAAGAGGATGCAAAGCAGCTCCAGAGAGCATTAGCTTATTTTTCTGTGCCAGGCAACAACATAGAAATGTCAATCTGGATCACAGAGGAGGAAAATACTCTGAGATCTGAGCTCAAATTTCCCCCTCACATTTGGCTTAAGCTCAGAGCCTGGTCTTCAGGGACAGCACCATGCCGCCACTGCAGGAAAGATTTATCCCCCCTGGGTCGTGAGTGACATATCTGTATGTTTGTTTATACTTTATATGAATTATTATAATATCTGTTTGTTTGTTTGTTTTTTATATAAGTAAATCTCAGAGATTCACACCGAAGAGAAAGATTAAAAACACAGCTCTTGCTGACCTAGAGTTCTTTTTATTGTGCATTTCTATGTGGGGAATTTATTATTATAGTAACCCCCCCCCCCCCCCCCCCAATGCAATCTCCATAATGAACCCACAATGTGTAATTTATTACATATGGCGTGGCTTTAATGTTCTCTTTGTCTGTTTGTCCTTTTCTGTTTCTCAGTCTGCATTTCTTTTCAACTTTAATCTGAGATGTACATTCAGTTGCCAGATCAAGGAAGCCTAGATTTATTACAATTTACATAAACTGATGATTGCAGTATCTGGATCATTAGTCTAAAAATTTTGGATCATGAATACTAACTGATGCAATGTTTTTAGCCCTGCTTTGCTCTTTGATAAGTCACCTGTACGTAACACACCATAGTGAAGCATTTGCTGATAGCATTGTTTATTTGCACACGCAAGTACTTAATTCAATGAAGGAATTATGCTAAATCTGTTATGTAGTGGTAAAAACATGCCCCCCATTTTCGCTAGAAAATGTACACAAATGTCTCTTTTAAACAGAATTCCTTTTACCACCTGCTTTAAGATGGCAGATAGCACAATTTAAATTGCACCTGGCAAATAGTGCTTTCTTTTGTGAATAAGGCACAATCTATAAGCAGAATTTGGAAAATGAGGCGTGTTACTTGTAGGAAATTAGCGACTTTGTGGCAGGGTACATTTACAACTGCCAGCATTCACCACAAATAATATGTAATAAGTTATATGTAAATTAGTTTAGGAATATTGGCCGCATCCGACCACCATTATATGAAGGATAAATGACAAATGATCAGATTAGAAATCTAAATAAAAATTCTCCACCATTAAATATGTAATACAACAGGCTTGTTGTATATGCTCACAATTTATATATGAGAAATTTTAGCTCAAGAAGGGAATTAAGATTAATTTGTGGAATATTGAAAGAATTAAGGGGTATGCCTGATCACTCGGCCATGCTGATTTGATATGACACATCTGTTAACTCTTTAGAGTAATACTATTCTCATGGCCATCGGAAATAATATCATAAATATGTTGAAATATTGTTTGAGCACGGAGCATAGACCTTTAAGAATCAATTGATGAGATTATTTATTAAAATATACCACAGTCAAATCCTCTTTGAATACAAACAAGACTTTACTTCTAATCTACAACATAAAAAATAACTAACACACATAGAAAAACATAAAAACATGTTGGTGAATGAGCTGTAACAGAAGTTGAATGGAAATTACCTGTAACGGAGAAAATTTAACTTTAAGGGGTCTGTAGGCCACGCCCTGAGAACCATCAATACTTCATTTATTATACCTCGATTTGCAGTCGGATTACCCAAACTATTTAAATAAAACATCAGCACTTTCTAGTAAAAGTCTGGAGGTGTAATTGTGTTTCATTGCTTTGCTTTGGTTCTTTGGCTCTTTGGCTGGGTCCGTAGAAAGTTCTGGTTGTTCACCGTTGATGTTTTTGGATGCCAGATGGTTCAGTGCTGAAATGATCAGACGGGGCTTTAAAGAGAAGCCTCCTGCAAGGGAGACTCGCGACTCCCCGTCGCATGTGTGATTCAGAGAGCAGAGAAGAGAACTCTTTTCGGAGCTTTGTATTCCGAGCCTGCCTGAACTCTACATTGTGCCGAACCTGGGTAGAGGGGCACCAAAGCGAAGCCAGCCAAAGAAGGGCTAAGAGAAGAGCAAGAGACAAGAGAAGAGAGAGTTCATCCTAGGAGGGGAGGTTTTGTTGAGTTGAGGTTGGCTGCACCCCAAAGGTGTCTTGAGCCAATCAGAAATGGCTTTTGCTGGGTCACATGTTAATTTCTGTCCTCTCCTCAAGATAATTCATTTATGGCCCATTGTGTGTGAAGACTTCTGTTTCCCGCTCAAAATAGGGCAGTGTTTAATCATGAACTTTTGTATAGTGAAATCGCTAAGGAATATTAACAAATAACCTTCATTAGCATTTGAGACATGCAAAATGAAACTCAAAGATAGTAACTATGACATACTTTCATGAATATTCAACGTGCTAGTTACAAAACATGAAAATACCTGATTAAAATCATAATGGTTAATTCATTGGTTTTACAACATGGGTAAGGCATGACTATGTGTCAGTGTATCACAGTTTTCAGGGTTATTATCAGGTTAAACCTTGCATGAGAGTCCTAGGCACTTTGGCAGATTATGTGCAGGATAATATTATAGTAAAGGAAGTTTAGTGATTGTGTCAAAGTTCCTGGATTAAGATGTCCTGATATGTATATACACTTGAAAAGTTCATTTGCACATTTGAAGTTATGAGCAGAGCATTCGTTTTGTGTCCTGCTAAAAAGAGTTCAGTGGTTCAGATCCAGTGTGTGTCTGTTCAATCTCTCTGTCTTGAAAAATTTGTTTTAATTTTAAGTGTAGCAAACTGGTCCAAGAACAAAGAAGCATTAGTCTAGGATTCTATGCTTTCCATTGCAATACTGAGGGTTTCTTGGGAAAGTCTCTTGCAGATGGTCGATATGGCCATGTCATGTGATGACTATTAAGTGTTGGGGTATTTCCTGATTTATAACATGAGTGAGGAGGGGTCTAAAGGAAGGTTATGTGCTATCCTGAAAAGTTTCCTTTCAACAGAGCAGCTTTTATGGACTCTTTTCAGGCATCTGGTTCATTTACGCCCAATTTCAGCAGGGCAGATTCTTTCATTTATGATGTTGAGGAATTTCGGTGGCCTCTCTGTGTCTTAGTTTTCACTTGGAAGGAAATATCAGCATAGCTCCTGGATTCAAGAAATTGTAGAAACTGTTCATTCTTCTGCCCATAATATACTACATACTGCTGGTATACCAGAGGAGAGGCAAATACTTTAAAACCATAGAGTATGCATTTACAGCAAAGAGATTATTTTGCCTGTGCTTCAGGAAATCTGTTAAATTTCCAGGTCCTTCGAGCCATAGCTACAATGTGACTGCCTCCCAGTGTAGAAGAATTGTTGGAAGCAGGACAGTCTAACTGGTTTCATTTGGTAATCAGACAACTGGCACAAACTTTGGGAAAGGCACAAATAGCCTGTGTCTCAAAGATAATGCCACCAAAATATCCTCATTTGATTGTGTTAAGGCAAAACTATTGAGCTGCGCACATCCATGAATTGTTCCTGGGTGAATCCTGCCATAATTATCATGGCTTATCTTGATATGCAGCCTCCACACAGAGCTGAAGTTAAACCATGAGCGTTTATTTTCTGGAAGCACTTTGTGGATGTGGATTATGCACAGTGTAAGCCGTCCTTACCTCAGGTGCTATGAAATGAGAGTTAGTGCCTGGAATTCTCAGAAGGACAAGTTGGTGCATGTTAAATACGATAACTAAAAAAGTACTTTCTCCTCAGCACCTGCATTTAATCGTCCTCTTTTGAAGGTTCTGGATAGATAATTTAGTACCTCTGCTTTCAGGACCTGTAATTTACAGAGCAAGAGCACTGCTCACTGTTGCATGCTTGATGCTAAACCTGACAAATCTGGCTACCGAGAGCTACTCACTTTGCTAGATTTTTACACTTCAAAAGGTGGCACCTGGGCACATTTCCCTCTTCAGGAGATCCTCTTATGATGGTTAATTGAGTCAAGGGCTTTGATGGTGTGAGGGAGAATGAAGGAATTAATCTCTGACAGTAATTACCAACATCTCCTTCTGTTGGCACCCAAGCTTCCACAACTGCTAGGGAGGAGCCGGAAGGATTCAGGTCGAAAGTCTTGTCTATGTTTGTTTTTCCATTGAGACAGGTTTAATTTATTCCAATAACACAATCTCCCAGAATGGTTTGCTTTTCTGGTAAAAAAAACCAAGCTTTGATACCAGCTTAAACCAGCTGACTTATGAACCAGCTTTTATGGCAGTTTCCTGAAACCCTATTGTAATTGTTACGATTTTTAGGGGTTCAAGCGCTTAGCGCTGAAACCCTTTTGTAATTGTTATGATTTTTATTAGGGGTTCAAGCGCTTAGTGCTGAAACCCTATTGCAATTGTTACGATTTACTTTAGGGGTTCAAGCATTTAGCGCAGAAACCCTATTGTAATTGTTACTATTTTTAGGGGTTCAAGCTTAGTCATATGGTAGTAGTATTGCTCGCTACTCAGAAACACGGACTCGGCCAAATCGGTCAATAGGGGGCACTACAGCGATCAAAAACGTGAAACTGCTCTTAACTCCTAGTCTGTTTGTTGTAGACTCAAGTGCTTTATACCATTGGAATTTTCCAGCATCTTGGATTTTTCATAAAACCTACTTTTGCGAACTAGTCCTAGGTTTTTCTTCTGATCGGGACCAAACCAGTGCCAAATGATTCTGTGGAGTCTCAATATCAAAAGTTATTAAAAAAAGTTTGAACTTTCGACTCGAGCTAGCTACGGTATGCGAAAACATCGGAAGGAGTGGCCAATTTTACATTAATGGCTATAACTCTTGAAAAAAATTAGATATCTTTACCAAACTTGGCATGCTTATGTAAGAGGTCAATCTTTGGTCGCCCAGAAAAGTTGGGGTGGTTTTGCCACATGGTGGCGTATAATAATACCAAAAAACATGAAATTTGTTGTAACTATGAAACCGTTAATCCTATTGACTTCAAAATGTGCATACATTGTCTTTATCTCAGCTGCCATCATTGTCTATATGGACATTCATGTATGTTGAAAAACATGGCCGCCATCGGCCAATCAAATTTTAGCAGCTATTACACAAGGTTAACAATGACCAATCAGAACAAAACATGGTGGACCTATTTGACTCTTGGTCTGAGAGGGTTGTGCAAAGTTTTTAAAAAATCAGCCACTAGGTGGTGCTATCACGATTTTTGTAGGTGTTAATGGTTGTATGTAAAGCAGTGTTGTGAAAAAATATATATCACCTGATTGCTCTTCTCATTCTAAACAACTTTGCCTCAAGAAGCATTGGTGTCTGTCAAACCGTTCGGTAAATATTTCAGATAATGTTAAAAACCTACTTTTGCGAACTAGTCCTAGGTTTTTCACCCAAAATGTTCGAAAAAGATGGGCCATTTTTACTAAAATGGCTATAACGAAATGAGATATTTTCACCAAACATGGTACACATGTGTATGAGCTCAATCTGAGGTCACAGTAAAAAAAAATGCGGAGTTTTGCCACTTGGTGGTTCTATAACAGGAAAAAAAACATGAAAACAGCTCTAACTACGCAACCGTTAGTCTGATTGAGTTGAAAATCGGCATGCATTGTTTTTGTCCAAGGTGCCATGACTGTCTGTGAGGACATTGGCGTATCCCAAAAAACATGACCGCCATTGGCCAATGAAGTTTGAGCACCTATTAGACAAGGTTAGCGGAGGCCGATCGGCACAAAACTCGGTGGGCCTGTTCAACTCCTGGTCCTAGAGGTCTGTGAGAAATTTGAAAGAAATCGGCCAATGGATGGCACTAACGAGTTTTACTCCTCTGTAATCACATGGTGTTTCACACATACACACAATGGCTGTGTCCTAATTCAAAGGCTGCATCCTTCAAAGGACTCAGACTTAAAAGGCCACGCCTTTGAAGGCCGCGAAGGTCGGACTGATCATTGTTAATTGGGACAGTCTTGCCTACGGAGGACTGTTCTTATCGCCTAACAACTGTGACAGCTGCCGAGTGACTGTAACGTTTGTACTGGACTTCTTTGAAAGTTATATTAAACTGTCTGAAAACAAAACAGGGTTCACAAACTGTCTAAATAGTTTCACCATGGTCCATTTCTGTATATAATAAAGAGTATAAACTATATATAATCACATCGTAGTAAGATATAAGTCAGCATTTGAACCACTTTAAAGTTTTTTTTTGTTTTTTTTTTTTACATTTGTATCATTAGATATCTTAGTAAGTTGAAACCCAATACTTACATTTAAAAGTGTAATTCGGCCATTTCTCTCAAAAAAATCCTGTCATCACTGGTGCGCAATGAATTCTGGGGTAGGCAAGGCTGCGAAGGATCCATCTGTTGTATCCTTCATATCACGGGAAACGTAGGACGCATTTGGAGGCCGCATTTGAAGGAGTCTTCGAATTGGGACAGACTTTGTCGCTCAGCAGTGACGCAATTGGCCTTCAAATGCGACATTTGAAGGATGCAGCCTCTTAATTGGGATGCAGCTATAATTCATATCATTTGTTAGATCTCCTCATACTGAACAACTTTGCCTCAAGAACCACTGCTGTCAATCAAATAATTCATTAAATATTCACGATTATGTAAAAAACTTACCTCAATAAAACCAATGCAGTACAATTATCTGGACTCTCTAGTTCAATAATTATATATATAAAATATTGAACTTTACCCTTTGCGTAGCTATAGCATTGTCATTTAGAAAATGGGCATGGTCAAGTGTACAAATAAGCTCATAATTCCTCAACAAAAACTCAGAACTTCACAAAATTATGTGACACATGCGACATATGATTCTAAACAAGCATGCAGACTTTTATGGAGATCGGACCATAGATAGCGCTATGAGCTATAAAAAGCTTTAAAAATCGTGTATTTCCTTAGTAAATTGCCTGTATTGGCTGTAAATGGTCTATTCCATCTATGATCTAGGTGGAAACAAAATACCTTTTCACGCATGTGCTTAAAGGCCTTAAACTGCTTGAACCCCGTTAATTGCTACTCGCAGCTATATTTTTCTTATTAAAATTATTTATTTATTTTTGCCATAAAAGTGTCTGGGCATCAGAGACCGTAAGTCATAGAGATTCCAAACTTGGCAAGATGGTTCCAAATTGCCCCCACTACTCAGGCACCCACACATCCATCCGTCAGACACTAGGTGGTGCTATAATAAGCACCTTTGCATTTGTGTTCATAACTTTGGAACCGTAAGAGCTAGAATCAAAATTGGCATTTTGAATTTATTGAAAAACCTACTTTTTCGAACTCCTCCTTGACCGTTAGTCCGATCGGCACAAAATTTGGTATACATCATCTGCAGACCCCCCCTGACAAAAATGTATTAAAGGAATTTTGATACGTAAAATCTTTCCAAAGATATTAACGATAAAATTCCTTCGGTTAAATGTGATTTCAGTAATTGATAAATATATACTCAACACAAACTCCAAACGTAACCAAACTCGGGACACATAGTCAACAGGACGTTTAGAAGATGTCAGCAAAGTTTTGTACAATTCCACTCCTAGGGGGCGCTACAACTAAAAAAACATCGATAACTTTGCAGCCATTTGAGCGACAACGTTAAAATTAAATATGGATCTTCTTTGGTTCAAATACTAACATGTTTTTTTAAAATTTATTCGACAAATTAACAAAAATGTACAATCAAATTTCAGCATGTAATAACTTGAATTGTGAATGGCTGATGGTCCTGAAACTTATTATACACAAGGAGGGTCTCTACAGGAGCTGTATATTAAATGTTGTGAGAATCGACCACATGGTGGTGCTATAATAAGCTAATTTTCATTTATGCAAATAACTTCGGAACTGTATAGGCTAGAATATATATATTTTTGTTTTTGTTTTTCCAAATCCGTTAGTGCCCTTAAAGGATATATCACATGGATTTTTATTTCCACATGAAATCTTTTCTACCATTTAGATTTTTTTGAAAAACCTACTTTTTCGAACTCATCCTAGGCCATTTGTCCTATTCACACAAAACTTGATATATATGATCTGCAGACCCTCCTAACAAAAAGTAATCCAAATAATTTTTATATGTCTAATCGTTTTAAAGATATAAGCGAATACGTTTTTGGGTGTGGCCTGTAATTACTAATTGGCCTGTATCTTGTGAGCGAAAAATTCAAACTTATCAAAACTTTCTGAGAACATTCTGAGGTAACATGCCAATTTTCATCAATTTGGCAGAGCTATAACATAAGAAATAGCTATTTTTTACAACTGTATTATTGCTGTAATTGTGCATAAATAGGCTGTTGTATTTTTTTGTCCACCAGAGGGAGCCACATGACAAGAAATGTCTTCAATGAGTACTAACAGTTAATTCTGAAATATTTTGCCATTCAGCCACTCCTTGTAAATCAGACAAATAAATTATTACATTTACAGCTTTTTTATTCTTAATTTCTCCTTTGGAAGAATAGATTCTATTTGTCAGTTACTTTGGATAAAAACATCTGCTTAATGAAGAAAGGCAATAACAGGGTTCGCACAAGGTCCTTAAAGTGCTTGAATTTAGCTTTTCGAAATTTAAGGTTTGGAAACCTGGAATGTTGACTTGTTTTGTGGAAAAGTGCTTAAAAGTGCTTGAAATTAAAAATGGAATGTTTATGTGATTTGTACAAATTATAAAAAGTAAAGTTTATAATGATATTTGTAATATTCCCCGCAAGCAGGACACAAAGCACCCTTGATTGGAAGGGCTGTTTGACTGATAGTACAGCTGCCTTCTAGCTTGAATTAGTGGCTGTGTCTCGTTTGCTATCTACTGAGGTACTTCAACTTGGGAATTAACATTACTTGCATTTGAACATCATATTTATGGGCAAATTGGCATTATTTTTTTTAGACATTTCCACTGAAGCAAAGAATTGTGGGTTGTGAGTGCCCACGAAAGATACACCTCATGCATCCTCCGAATTCCTGAAAAGTAGGTCGTATTTGAAGGCTGCATTCAAAATGTCCTACCCACTCTTCTGAAATGAGACAGCCTCGATGACGTATGCGGCCGACAAATGCGACCTCTGGAGGACACAGATTCCTCACATCTCATTGCTACATCTCTTAATGATCATCATGGAAAGTACTTAGCCACACCCTAGCAACCATTTAGAGCACCCTAGCAACCAAACCCAGTTGACTTCCATTCATAAAGGCTGAGAGTGATATCTTTCGATCAGAATGTCCTAGAGAAATGAAAATTGGCTTGTTTTACTAGAGTGAGCAATCATTCTTCAAGTATCATCATGAAAACTACTTAGCCACACCCTAGCAACCGTTTAGAGGACCCTAACAACCAAATCCCATTGACTTAGATGCTTAGATGGGGATCTCAGGATCAGAATGCCGTAGAGACTTCTGGTTTCATTTATTGGACTCAGGGTAGTAAGGAACCTTTTAAGTATCACCTTGGTAACTGCCTAGCAACCAGATGGGATTACCTTAGCAACCAAGTAACAAATAATGTATCTCTCCACCAGAACATCATAGCGACTTCTGGTTTCATTAATCTGTCTCAGAGTAGCAAGGAGCCTTTTGAGTATCACCTTGGTAACTGTCTAGCAACCAGATGGGGTTACCCTAGCAACCAAGTAACAAATCACATATCTCTGTACCAGAACAACGTAGAGACTTCCTGTTTCTTTCATTTGACTCAAGGTGGCAAGGAGGCTTTTGAGTGTCACCTTGGTAACTGCCTAGCAACCAGATCGGGTTATCCTAGCAAACAAGTAACAAATCACATATCTCTGCACCAGAACAATGTAAACACTACTGGTTTTGTTCATTTGACTCAAACAAAACAAACAAAAATCACGTTTTGTGCCATAAATCTTGAATAATTTTGCTTCAAATGGTATGGATTCAACCAGTGGAGTCATATGGATTAATTTTATGAAGCCTTTATGTGCTTTTTACAGCTTCAAAATTTTGGTACCCAATTTTCAACAAATTCTGCTTTGGCACGATCTATTTTGTCAATTTGTATTATTTGGCATCCACTGGATCATTTCTGTCAATTCTAATTGTTTTGTTTAATTCTTCACATGTGCTAGGACCTAGATGATTGTCGCTTGCGGCTATATTTTCTATATATTTTTAGTATGTGAGTGACACAATATTTGTTATATTCTACTTGAGAAATTTCTGATCTATATTATTTTTGACCATATGTTTGGCAGTATGGTGTAAAGTAAAATAATTATATTTCTTAAGTTATGAAAACAGAACTCTTTTGATTTGTCAGCAAATTAAAAAGCACATGTTAAGCACCTGTTTGTTATACTGCCTGTATGCATTGTAAAGTCCAGCTTATAAGCTTGTGTTTGGTCAAGTGACTATTGGTAATAGTTAGCTAATTTTGATGAGGATTTTCACTTAGTGAACCTGTCCATCTCTCATACAAATTGAACTGAATAAGCTGTTGACATGTGGAACATGGATGCCCATGGTGGCCCTCTTTATATTTAGGACTGAGTTTTAAATAAAATCTAATTAAATTGTGCTTCTTGGGAATGGAGAAGATATCTTTGGAGCAGTGAAACAAAATGTATTTTTTAAATTGAAAATTCAATTATTTATTATTATTATTATTATTATTATGGATAACATAAGATACATACAACAGATATGTTATAAATGTACATTATAAAATGTACATTTGCACCAGGTATATTAATATAAAAAACGAATTATTTAATTGCTAAAGAAAGTCCAGGCTCACAGATTAAAAGGTTTTGGAAATTTTAGAAGTTAGAATTGTTTGGATATACTACTTAAAATGAAATAAAGGTGTTTGGTTATTATATATTTACTGCAACAGTAAACTACTTATTCTCTTTTGTTAAAACATCAACAATAAACTACTCGTTCTCTTTTGATTTATTTATATTATAAAAATCAAACAGTCCTTAAAGTTCCTTAATTAGCATTTACATTTACAAAAGTCAAAATATATTAAGGCAAAGTCATCAGTAATTGATGTGATGCAAGTTAAGAGATGCAAGCCAAGATGCAAGTAAAAGACATGAGGAAAGGTAACAAGAATGCACAATTAAAGAAATAAGAAGCACCCATGGGCTGCATCCAAATATGCATACTTCCCTATTAAAAGGAGACCAAAAAAAAAAAAAAGTAAGCCAATGGAGTAGGCTGTCTAAACCCTCAGTATTCATAAAAGAGCAAGCAAGAATTATCCGGGTGACCAGTGCATCCACTGGGCACTGTACTATCCCATAATGCCACAGGAGATGAGGAGACATCACGTTCAAAACGCTGTATTTAAAAATGGTGGAGAACCATGATTTGGACGTCTCATTTCAGCTGTAAGTGCAATATTTACATTTACCAAGAAAGTTAATTCTTGTGGTTAAATTGTGCATGTGGAACAAAATGTCCTGGTTACTTTCGTAACCTCCGTTCCCTGATGGAGGTAACGAGACGTTGTGTCGATGTAGTGACACTAGGGGTCACTCTTGGGAGCCCCAAACACCTCTGCTTTTTTGAAAAAAGGCCAATGAGAATTGGCGAGTGGAATTTGCATTGTGAGAGTAACCCGGACTGAACTCCAGGCACGATTCACTGACAGAGAACGAATTCAGTTCCCCTACCCTTTTGATGGAAGTGAGCACAGTCAGGAGGGCAGTCTTCAAAGAGAGTGCCTTAAGCTCAGCTGACTCCAAGGGCTCAAAGGGAGCTCCATGTAGACCCCGAAGGACTACAGAGAGGTCCCACGAGGGGACGAGGTGTGGTCTGGAGGGATTCAACCTCCTAGCGCCTGTAAGGAACCTGATGATCAAGTCGTGATTCCCCAGGTACTTACCATCTACAGCATCGTGATGAGCCGAAATAGCGGCTACATACACCTTCAAGGTGGAGGGGGACAGCCGCCCCTCCAGCCTCTCCTGCAGGAAGGAAAGCACCGATCTGACTGTGCATCTCTGGGGGTCTTCACGTTGGGAAGAACACCACTTAGCGAACAGACGCCACTTCTCATAGAGGGAGCCCTAGCCTGAGAGATCGTGTCTACCACCGTGGGTGGTAGGCCACTTAGATCTTCCGCGTCCCATCCAGGGGTCAGTCGTGGAGATTGCAGAGGTCTGGTCGCGGGTGGCAGATGGTGCCCCGTCCCTGAGATAGAAGGTCCTTCCTCAGGGGAATTCGCCGGGGGGGGGGGGCTGGGCTGTTGCGAGGAGCGTGAGATCCGAGAACCACGTCTGGGTGGGCAAGTAGGTTGCTACTAGGATGACCTGCTCCTCATCCTCCCTGACCTTGCACAGGGTCTGTGCAAGTAGGCTCACTGGGGGAAATGCATATTTGCATAGTCCCGGGGGCCAGCTGTGTGCCAGCACATCTGCACCGAGGGGTGCCTCAGTCAGGGCATACCAAAGCGTGCAGTGGAAGCAAACAGGTCTACCTATGCTCGACCGAATCGACTCCAAATCAGCTGGACCACCTGAGGGTGGAGTCTCCACTACTGGTGAGGGTAACCTGATGTGACAGCGTATCCGCTGTGGTGTTGAGGTTGCCTGGGATGTGAGTGGCTCGTAGCGACTTGAGGTGCTCCAGTGACTCCAGAGGGGGAGACTGCAGGTGAGTTGTGACATGCAATGGGAGTGTAGACCACCTTGATGGTTGATGTACGCTACCGTCACTGTGTTGTCCACCCGGACCAACATTTGCTTGCCCTGGATCAATGGCTGGAACCTCCGCAGGGCGAGCAGTACTGCCAAACTGAGGGCAGAGCCAAGGGAGGCGGAGCCATGAGAGGTGCCAACGCAGCCACGGGCCAGTCCAGGAGCCGGCGGCTGTGTGCCCATTGCATCTGGCGCCCCAGCCCGTCTTGGAGGCATCAGTTGTAATCATGACGCACCTGGAGACCTGCTCTAGGGGAACCTCTGCCCGTAGAAATGCAAGGTCGGTCCAAGGGCTGAAGAGGCGGCGACAGATCGGCATGATGGTCACGCGATGTGTCCCATGGCACCATGCCCATCTCGGGACTCAAGTCTGAAGCCAGTGCTGAAGTGGTCTCATATGCATCAACCCGAGCGGTGTGGCCGCCGCTGAGGATGCCATATGCCCCAGGAGCCTCTAAAAAAGTTTCAGTGGAACCGCTGTCCTCCATCTGAACGCTTTCAGACAGTTCAGCACTGACTGCGTGCTCTTGTTTGTGAGGCACACTGTCATCGAGACTGAGTCCAACTCCAAACCAAGAAAAGAGATGCTCTGAACCGGGGAGAGTTTGCTCTTTTCCCAGTTGACCCAAAGCCCGAGGTACCTGTGTGCGCACAGCAACTCTCGAGAGTGAGCTAGGATTAGCCAGGATGCGGACGCCCACTTCCCTTAGCGGGACAAGGGCTGCCTCTGCCACCTTCATGAAGATGCAAGGGGACAAGGCCAGGCCAAAGGGGAGGACCTTGTACCGCAGGAAGGGTCTGTGTCGAGGCAGAATGCGTTTTTGCGTCAGCATCTTGGACGGGAGACTGTGCAAAGCCTGGTTCAGTACTCGCAGGTCCAGGATTGGTTGCAACCCACCACCTTTCTTCGGTACAATGATGTAAGGGCTGTAGAACCCTTTCTTCATCTCGGCTGGAGGGACAGGCTCTATCGCGCCCTTGCGCAGAAGGTTAGCGATCTCCGCACGCAAGGTAGTGGCATTCTCGCCCTTCACCGCAGTGAAGCGGACACCGCTGAACCTGGGTGGGTGCCTGGCGAACTGAATTGCGTAGCCGAGTCGGACGGTCCGGGTCAGCCATCGCAATGGGTTGGAAAGCGTGGCTTTTGGGTGCTGCTTTTGGGTGCTGCAGCCTCCTGGGCATGTGGTGACAAAAGATTCTCCTCCCGGCCCTCCACCGGGGGATGGAGTGGTCTGTCGACCAGCTCCAGAGAAGCGGGTCTCCTCGCTCCCGGGTTGCCCGTCTCGGGGGGGGGGGCTTCGAAGCCTTCCTCGGGTTCTTAGCGGCTGGCCACGAGATGGGTGGCATCTGCTTCCTGCGGAGGGCTCCACACCAGAGCCAGGCCATGGGGGCGGGCTGTGGCAGAGCCAGTGTTGTTGCTGCAGGAGGATGCCCTTGGCGATGAGCAGACAGGGTGCGGGGTCTTAAGCCACGCCAGGGCAGGATATGTTGTAAGGCCTCCTTCTGCTTCTTCACCGCCGAGAACTGTTGGGCAAAGTCCTAGACGGTGTCGCCAAACAGGCCAACCTGGGAAATAGGGGCGTCAAGGAACCGTTCCTTGTCCGCCTCTCCCATCTCAACCAAGTTGAGCCAAAGGTGGTGCTCCTGGACCACCAGGGTGGACATCGCCTGCCCAAGAGACCACGCCGTGAACTTTGTCGCCCGGAGAGCGAGGTCGGTTGCCGAGCGCAGTTCCTGCATCAATCCTGGGTCAGAACTACCCTTGTGCAGTTCTTTTAGCACCTTGGCTTGGTGTACTTGCAGGAGAGCCATGGCGTGCAGGGCGGAGGCGGCTTGTCTAGCGGCACCGCAGGCCACAGTCGTCAGGGACGTCGTAAACCTACAGGCCCTGGATGGGAGTAACCCAACGCTCGCTGCCCGGGAAAGTATGTCCGTCATTTCTGCATCAGCGTGAGACTGGGCGACCGTTCCCGAAGGAGGAAGCCCAGTCGAAGCCTCTGTGTTAGACTGGATGAGCCCGCTTTCCAATGCTGGCTCAATAACTCATCGTCTTCCCGAGCTCCGAACGAGAAGTCGAACTCGCGCTGAGACAAGCTGGGGAAGGGGAGGTCCGTGGGGGGATACCCAGCGGAGGTGGTCCCATTGATGTCCCCAAATTGCCCCCAGTGCTAACCGACGCAACCTCAAACACATAGGTAGAAGGACCGGTACGGGGAGCCACTGGGGTGGCTTTCTTTCTTATGAAAGCAAGCCGCGACCGCAACGTTGCCATGGTCATGTTCTTGCAATGAGGACATGACTCATCCACAAACGATGTCTCCACGTGTGCAGTGCCCAGACAAGTAAGACAGCGATCGTGGCCATCGGAAGCGGAGAGATAATGACCGCAACCAGGAATAACACACAAACGGAAAGACATCTTTAAAAAGACGTTCCATGTGTGCTGCTCTTTTTGTGAATGAAATTATACTCTTTTAGAATATACTCTCTTATTTTCGCTCGGCCGAAGCGCCCAGGGACATTCTCTGCACTCCACGGGTGCAGAGGGGAGAAGCCGCTGAAATGCACCATAAATCCAGCAGTTTTGAGGTGCGTCTTTGGAGGGAATTGAATTCAGTGCACTGAATACAACCGCTTGGCTCCGAAGAGAAAATCTGAATGAGTGGTTACATTCCAGCTCCTTTTATACCCGTATGCCCAGGCGAGTGGCATGCAAATTCCACTTGCCAATTCTCATTGGCCTTTTAAAAAAAAAGCAGAGGTGTTTGGGGCTCCCAAGAGTGACCCCTACTGTCACTACATCGACACAACGTCAAGTGAGTGACAGATAGGGAACCGGAGTTCATGAGTTTGTATGTCCACCTAGTCCTTGAAGTGGAAATGGTAAACATATTGGTAAAGGTAAATATATTTGTCTTGCTGTGAGGCTCAAAGGGATCAGGAAATTTCATGAACCAGATTTGAACTTGTGATCACCCGCTTGAGCGCCATGGCTTAATGTGTCCGAGTCAGTTACATTATGGATGAGACGGGTCCATTGTATGCATATGAGTGGGAGGAATAGTAATGCTCAGTTTGGCGGCTTTAGTAGTACCATTCAATATAGAGACAATTATTCAATTGATAGAGTCATTTTGCTCTAGAACAGTGTTTCCTAACCACTGGGCTGGGGCACACTTGTGTCCCGTGAAAGATTGTCAGGTGTGACGTGGAAAATTATAAAATTCCACAAAATAAACATTTAAAAAAATAAAAAATAAAATAAAAATCAGGGGTCGGACTACCACTTGATTGATTACAGCAGTAGTCATCGCGTGCTTGGCAACCGCAGTACTATGGAGGCAGATTGCTTGATTGGCTACAGCTATGGCCAATCATGCGCTTGGCTACAGCCATCTACAGAATCTGTGTCTGACAGGAATGGAGCTTGAACTCTTAAGAAGAGGCATTCGTTAAACTTCTCATTTGAAAACAAGCTGAATGACCTGGTACATGTACTGACTGACTGAATGAGAGGGGCATGTTGTCATTCACTCCGGCATCTTTCGCTTTCCTTGTTCATCGAGGAGAGACAAGGGTGGAAGAGCTATGTTTAATGTGTAAAAGTGAGTGATGTTTATACACGTTAAGGTGCTTTCACATGAATCGCGTCAGTGCTGCCGTATACATTGAAGTCTATGAAGTGACGCCACTTTACACCAAAGTGTTTTTCCACACGCGTTTTTGCTACACAAATAATGTCTTTGAGAGTACAAAGCAACATGAAATATTAAAAAACTGTCCAAATTTGTGAAGAGATATTGAATGTCTCAATTTATTTTAATTAAATATTACCTTATCTTTTCTGAGTATCAGAGACCCCAGTTATCGAACTAATTTAAATTCACCAAGACAACGCTAAGATCTAAACATAAATTAGTCATTTTATTACTTTCTGCTATCAAAGCAACTGCCATTTTTTTCTCTCTCTCTCTTCCAAATACATGTTTTCACTGTTTATTGTTCAAATTTCCCACTTTCTTGCATGGCAAACTCATAAAATTGCCCCTCCGTGACGCTTGCTGCAACACTTGTCATGTGGAGGGCAATGCGGCGCTTGACACTGGTGTTGAACTGAGCATTGACCTTGTCTCAACTCATGTCAAATGCACTTTACAATGATGAAAGAACATTATTGAAACTCAAAATTATTATTATGAGGATATTATTGTCATTGTCTTTTCTAATAAAAGTCATGCTCAGCAGTTTAAATCTGTAGTAAAATGATACCTTAGATCTGCTTTGTGTTTTTAATTCTTAAACATTCTACTGAAGTCAGTAGATTTGTAGTCATGCAAGTTTAAATGAAGGAGAAGGATGTTACTGAAACTCACTATTATTAGACTATTATTGTTGTCTTTTTAGATTAAAAATAATGCTCAGACTGAAGGAAAACTCTAGATCTGCTTTGTTCTTTTAATGCTTAAACACTTAATGCTTGAACAAAGTCTCTTGGTAGATTTCGGTCGTGAACATCTCAAAATGATTCAATGACTTGCTCATACCACATAAGATGCTAATTTGTCACCACCTAGTGACATCTCCAGAAGGGGTCACTGAACAAATCAGTTAATAAAATTGAACACATTTGTGACACAGAAGCAAGCCACACCAAAATACCCTTTATTTTTGCAGCTAATTCTGCAGAGTTGCGCTGTTAATTTGCTATAATTGAATCACTAAAATCACTGGAATTGGTGCTTTTAGCTAATTACTAAAAAAAATAATACAGGAAATGTATTTATTTATTTATTTTCACATTTTAGAATAGTAGTAAAGTCATCAAAACTATGGAATAACATAAATGGAACTATGGGAATTATGTTGTGACTAAACAAATTCCAAAATAAATCAAAACTGTGTTATTTTTTAGCAACTTCAAAGTAGTCACCCTTTGCCTAGAATTTGCAGACATGTACTTTTGACATTTTCTCAACCAACTTCTTGAGGTATCACCCTGGGATGCTTTTTAAACAGTATTGAAGGAGTTCCCATCTATGTTGGGCACTTATTGGCTGCTTTTCTTTATTATTTGGTCCAAGTCATCAATTTCAAAAACGTATTTTATTTTTTATAAATAACATTTTAGTTTAATGAAATAAATTAATATGGTGGCACAGTTATATTTTTGTCTACAAAACTAATTTCAAACATTTAAGCATATGCCTTCAGATTAAAAGATTTTTAAGATCATGAGAAACATTAAGTCAAGTGTTTCAAAACTTTTGACCGGTAGTGTACATGACTTGATAGTGGTGTGCCGTGGTACTTTTTATTCATAAAAAGTGTGCCGTGATAGAAAAAAGGTTGGGAAACACTGCTCTAGAACACGCATTTGCATTGGCTTGACCAGCCATGAAATTTTCATCTTCCGTAAAAGTAGATAGGAGCTGAAGTTGCATGATTAGACAATAGTTGCCTGAAGACGTTACGGATATGACCGCTGAGTGAACTGACTTGCCTTAAAGGCATTTGAATGAAATTTGTTTCAGAAATACTTGCTAAAATGAAGCCTTTGATTCATGCATTTCAACCAAAGCCCCTTTAAGGCAAGTCAGATCTCTCGACGTTGTAAAAATGTTTTGTCAGACAACCTAAAAATGTGCTGTAACATCTAAATTACTGGTTTTATTCAAATTAAAAGTATCAGTCAACATGACCAAATAAACCTTACTACATTAGTTTATACAAACAAAAATAATTTATAGATTAAGTACTGAACAAATAGATCCTTAAGTTCACACATTTTTACAGTATAGTCTAACTGTAGCAACCTGGGGTTCCACAAAACTATGGTCATAAGTTTCTTCTCAGTAACTCTCATCTTTCTCTTCACTCCTATCTAGAATTAGCCTTCAGTGTTAACATAGACAGCCTAGAACCATAATCACTAGGCACCAGCAACTCTCAGATTTTACATGTCTGTGTTTGTTTGGCTGTGGCTGTGCATGTATGAGAGTCATGCCACGGTACTTTATTCTGTGGTCTATGGTTGCTTTTCCTCAGACTTTGAAATAACATATGGACTGCCAGCAGCACAGAGAGCAGCTCTTGACGTGAGAAGAAAGAAATCTGATAGATATCAGTGAGGGCTTTTTCTTTAAACCCCTTCAAAGACACAGTCACAGCAAAAGCCAAGGCAGACATATTCAAGAACTGAGACCAAGAGAGAGTATCAAGGAATAGCAATATCTGATATAAATGGAAGATATATTGAATGAGCCCAGTGAGTAGGAGACAATAAGGAGTGGATTGATGCCAACAGAATTGCACTGAGAGGGAAGATGTAGTAGGAAGGGACAGATAGAAAGGATACAATGTGTATGCAGAACCTTGACAGAATTGAACTGTGTTTGAACCACTCTAAAATAAAAGAGCCTCAAGTTAAGAAGTTCAAAAGTTGAAAGTGAAAACATAACTCAACTGCAAGATGCAATCATTTTTGTCTCTTAACAAAGTACCCTTCAAACGTGCACATGAAGATGGACCATGAAGACATGAATATTCCAAAATTCCCAATGCAGTCCATCAAAAGCTATGGTGCTCAACACGCTGGCTGCTCACTCGTCATTTTTGAGTGAGAAACAGACCAAATTGAACTCCTTTTACTATAAATCTTGCCATCTGCAGTCTTCAAATCATAGCAATCATGACTTGAAGCTTGATTACATGTCTTACTCTTGATGCATAACTTGTATGGATGTATTCACCTCATATCTCCATCAAAATATATTAGTTTGTGTTCTGCATAAGAAAGAAAGTCATACGGGTTTGAGACAGCATAAGGTTAAATGATGAGAGAATTATTATTGTTAGGTGAACTATTCCTTGAAGCACTTGCCTACTGACCTTATGCACCAGAGAAACTAGCACGCAGCCATCTTGAAAATGTTGTCATGGATCTTCCCATGTAGTGCTATATAGGTATCAATGTTGTTGACGTCAAAGTGTAATTAGCTAGCGTAGAGGATTTACAGGTTGTAGGTTTGCTTAAGGTTATCATGAGTATTTTAAAGTGTTCAGGGTGTCAAAACAACTGGAAGTAGAGGGGGAGAAAGAGCTAATCATTTAATATAGAGACAACCATCAGTTGATAGAGACATTTTCTGTAATTTTACTCTAAAACACGCATTTGCATTTCTTTACAAAAAAAAAAAAATCTAAACTAGCCGCAAACTTGTCGCAAATTTTCTGCTCGTTATTTTCACATGCAAGTGATCCTTTGATTCATCACAAATGTTTGCCAGAAGTTTGCAGCTTGTCACTGGTAGTGGTGAACCTCCGGCAAACCTTTGGCAACAATAGACAATTTGCTGCAAGTTTGCCACAAAGCTCATTTGCATGTGAAATTATCAGTGGCAAATTTGCGGCAAGTTTGCAGCACATTTGTCATGAACTCTCGATTTTCTTAAGGGTTGGCTGGATCAGCCATGACATTTCCATCTTTCCCCATTCAAGTAGAAAGGAGCTGTAGCTGCATGATTTGACAATAGTTGCCCGAAACCAGTACAAATATGGCCGCCGAGTGATTTGACTTGCATTAAAGTGACTTTGATTGAAATTCATGAATCAAAGGCTTCATCTTAGCAAGTATTTTTGAAACGTACAGTATTTCATTATATTCTGTAAAAAAAAAATTGTGAGATAACCATAAAATGTGCTGTAACATCTACAGTAAATGACTGGTGACATACCCAGTTGCATTATACCTACAGTAAAGGTGAGATGTTTTAAGTGTTAAACTGGGACGGGGGAAGGGATGCCACTAAACAATATAAACACACACACACACACACACACACAGACACACACACACACACACACACACACACACACTGTACATGTGAAAGTGTAGAATTACACATATAACAATTAAACACTTGTATCATGAAAAAAGTGCAGTGTGATCAACAAGGTCTAATTTACCACAGTGTCAGAAAACGAACATTTACAGTGACAGCAAAACACCTCACTAGCATTTTCACGTAGCCGAGGGGTGATGTAGCCATCAGAGAAAATACTTTGTGAACGACTCTTCTTAGTAGCTTCAATACAAACAGGAAGTTAGATGGCAAAATCCCGGAAGACTGTAGCATTGAAAAGGGGTGGGGCAAAATAAGTTAAATGGTGTAATGATGGTCAATGTTTGTATATTTAAGCAATAAAGTACAAGAGCCTGTGCTAAACAGCGTAGTGCCTGCAACCTCTTCAGCCATAACTATTATCACAATATAGCACTGCCGTCGTCATCCCATTTATACCCAATTATCAAGAAAGTGCTAAGGTGCATAGTTAATAGATACACAATAATTGGTGAACACATTTTGCATCCAACCTGGTAACACAGAATCACGTTACTATACCTACATTCGTGCAAAATTATTTTTACGTGGCTCGTTGTATGTATTTCGGCAGTTTCCTGGTGAAATAATCACTAGAGGCGCTAAAACAACTATGACTTGTATCCCTTTCACACAAATCATGAGCAAAATGGCAGATTATCAGTTCATAAACACCTGTTTCTCACACAATGCTATCTTATGACACTTTTACTACAGGGCATGACCTGTACAGTGATACATTTTAACATATGCATTATATAACCAACTACATTTAGAAGCTTGTTTAAGTGTGATCAACTTGTACGGTATATTCAACAGATAGAGCAAGGCTCTTGCAATGCAAAATACTGGGGTACGAGCATGCAAGTCAACATGAAAGCCAAAAAGTTTCATATGCACCATACGTTATGTGGTTGTTTGAGAAATTGCGTTTTTCATGTCACATTTACTCTTTATGACACTATCGGTTAGGTTTAGGTATAAGGTTTATGGTAGGGAGGATGTACTGATTTAAAACTCGATAAAGAATTAATCTTAAAAATCTAATTTGTTTGGGAGAAAATTTAACTCGCTCTTAACTTCACAAAAATGTAGCAACAATCACATAATTTTCATGAGATCAGGCTGTTCGCATCATAGCTGTTAATACATTGTGTATTTTAGCAGATCTAGAATGTTGCAACACAGCTTTGCACATTAAAGTGCACTAAGTAATTTCTGTTTTTATATTGTGCTGACACCAGCGCCAAAGAAAGTTGAACAAATTCAGAACTACTGGATTGGTTTTGGTTTGACAAAAACCCAAATCCAGTCAAGCTTCATTAGGGTTAAGTGGTATCAAGACGCTGGCTTTCAACTTTCTCCATCAACTCAGAGTCTGATCCTGAGTTTATGATTAGTTCACAAGCATATTCACATGAATGAAGCGAAAGCCAATCAAGTGCAACAGGGAGTGAGACAGCGCAATTTACTTCTTGCAAGAGAGAGTGCGTGATTTACTTCCCTGCTGAAGATCTTTATGAGCACAGTTACACAGCACCAGAGGAAGTTATAAAAATATGATCAGTGAACACTCAATTGCACAATACAAATGCTCATTAGGAAAATATGAATAATTATAACACATTCCACAGCACAAGGGATCCCTGTTAAATAATGAAACATTTAAAGACATTTACACAGAAAGATTTATGTTGCTGTGAGAGTTCGAGAGGACTGCTGAAAAAAAATCTGAATGTGATAAAAATATAAAAATAGCTGATGTATCAAGTGACTTAACTCTTTAAGCCCTAAATATGTTTTAGGAAACATTTCCTGTATCTGTGGCATACCGAAAATTAAAGGCTTATAACTCAACAAGAAAAAAACAAAACAAGTAGAGTCAAGTGTTTGGTATCATTGTAAAGAAGATTTTTCACATTTTTTAATTATATATATATTATGATATATTCTAAGACGCTCAGCCTAGGAAACTGCTGAAAAACCATGAAAAAAATTAAGCCAACATTTTTTTTTCTTTTCTTTTTTTTTTTTCTTATTTGACATTATATATCTCTGGGTGTAAATAAGGTGGCTTTGAAAAACTGCTTTTGTTTTGTTCCCAATTATGTCAACTGTATCTGAGAAAATTGTGTGTTGATGCGACAAAGCAATTAAAAGTTATAAAATTACAAATATAATGTATCATAGTGTCCAAAAATGTCTCCATGTGTCCAAAAGCCTCTCAAAACAAATAAAACATAATAATTGTACATGAGAACTAATGACACGTGCAGACACAACAATGACTAAATGTATGTGTTGCATGGAAACATGATTTTAGTAATGAGATTTCACAGAACGAGTGCCTTTTGACTCAACGAGTCTGCATCGAGTTTTTGTTATTTACTTGACGCCATCTCTTGGTGGGCATATGTAACATTGTGCTTTGTGTGGATTATCTAATGATCTATGCATCTGAAGGTATAGTAATATGGTATGCAGATGACTTATTTGTTCTTTCTTTCTATCAACATGAATACAACACAACAAAGATCTATTTGTGTCAGTGTGCTTTTATTCAACTATAAGTGAAATACTGTATGTTATTGGAATCTCTGCCAGTAAATCCATGAAAGAAGGGGTTTTGGTGCCATTCACAGTTTTCTAATATATCTATATTGGGGAGTGATTAAGCTTTTAATATTTTATCCAGTGTATATACAGTAGGTATTTATAGATATTTAATATACACTACCGGTCAAAAGTTTTGAAACACTTGACTGAAATGTTTCTCATGATCTTAAAAATCTTTTGATCTGAAGACATATGCTTAAATGTTTGAAATTAGTTTTGCAGGCAAAAATATAATAGTGCCACCATATTGATTTATTTCATTATAAAACTAAAATGTAATAATTCTTTTTTTTTTTTTTTTAATTGATGACTTGGATCAAATAATAAAGAAAAGCAGCCAATAAGTGCCCAACATAGATGGGAACTTCCTCAATACAGTTTTAAAAGCATCCCAGGTTGATACCTCAAGAAGTTGGTTGAGAAAATGTCAAGAGTACATGTCTGCAAATACTAGGCAAAGGGTGACTACTTTAAAGATGCTAAAATATAACACAGTTTTGATTTATTCTGGATGTTTAGTCACAACATAATTCCCATAGTTCCATTTATGTTATTCCATAGTTTTGATGACTTTACTATTATTCTAAAATGTGAAAAAAAATAAATAAATAAATAAATTATAAGTGTTTCAAAACTTAACCGGTAGTGTATTTAATGGCCAGTGTGGTAAAATGATCAGGAAAACAGTAAAAGTGTCTTTTGATGAAATGCAAGACTGCCAATAAATAAATAAAATAAAAAAGAATAATATATATATATACACACATACATACAGTACTGTGCAAAAGTCTTAAGCACATACGATATTTAACAAAAACATTTGTCTTAAGATGGTTATTTACATCTTTAGCTGTAGTGTGTCTATATACATATACATATATATATATATATATATATATATATACATATATATATATATAAAACCTAGGAAGTCATGATTAATTTATTCTGTGAGTGAAAGTTTCCAATTACAAGGGATTCTTGAGATAAAATGAGTAATATTAGGCTGGTCATATGATCTCAACATGATGTCATGAATGTGCGCACAGCACCATACAGTATGTAGAATAAAGCATTTTCCCCCCTAAATCTCATTTGAGTGTGCATCTTTTAAAACATTTTTTTTTTTTTTTTTAAATGACTATTAATTTCTTTCTGTTTCAAAGTTTAGCAACATTAGTAAAAACGTACTGGGTGTACCTTTATAATATAGAGTTCAACTGATGTGAGGCATGAATATATTATCAGATATTTTACAGTTACTTTAAACAGAGCTCATCCCATTAGATTAAAAATTAGAACAATCTGTTTTATATATATATATATATATATACAGTATATGTATAATTATGCAAAGTCACTTGATGGGTCAATCTATTTAATTATAGTCACTTATTTTAATCACACATTAGTTTACTGATATTCTTCTTATAATCAGCTTTCTATTTTTTCATGAGTTTCTCTTACAAAATGTCATCACACCTTTATCTGACCACAAACATTCTGTAGTTTGCCTGATTCAGCTGAAATTTTGTGCTGGAGATTCTCAATGTGTGAAATAGAAGGCAGTTGGTTCTTGTTGCTTCATGCTCTTCATGCTTTTTAACTTCATGCTCTTTTTCAGCGCAATTCTCTGCAGCCACTTGCTATGTTCTCTCTGCTCCGATCTGCTCTCATGAAATACTCAGTGTTTCTTGCTATGTCACTGTGTCGGCACTCAGAAGATCTATTCTCACATTAATGCGGGGGAGATGGTGGTATCGCGGTGAGGAATAAAAGGCAGCAGAAGAAAAGCGGACGGTGTTGTGCTGAAATCTGACTCCCCGCCAGATTCTTACTCCCCACTACCTGATTGGTCCCTATTCATAAAGCCCACTCCTACACCTACCCTTAACCCTTACCACAGAAGGGATTCACTGGTCCCTATCCCTAAAGGTCACACCTACACCTACCCCTGACCAAAATCATACTAGGGAATCAGAAACCAGCATAATACCAGCAGCCCTAAAAACTCAGGGCTGACGCTCTGTTCAGACTGAATAATGACGTCAGATGCACAGCACTGGCTGACTAAGAATCCCTATTGTATAGTACCAAAAATTCATAGAATCATTTGATATGTTGATTAGAATGTGTACTTTTGAAATGCCAGTGAGTTTTATAAATGTTGGGCTTAATAATAGATAGATAATAGTTTTTAAAATGTACTGAAGTCACCATGGGAGCGATGCATAGTGATTGATTATTATTATGTCTTGAAAACCTATTTATATTGAGAAAGATATGACACCTTTGGTTGAAATGATCTACAGAACAATGTTTGAGTCTGTACATTTAGCAGTTTAGTTAATTGCAGAAGTGTAATATTTAGGAAATATAGTTCAGGAAAGACAACCATTTAAGTTCGGGTATGTCATTTGCATGGTTTGTGCTCAAAAAGGGGAGGTGTATCGACAGATTAATAAGAATCTTAATATCAATATCAGTACGGTGCTGAAATCATCATAAATTTGCATAAAATGGTGACATGAATAAGTGGATGAATGGACCGATAGACAGATGAATGAATGGGTTGTTCTTTGTACCCTGCCAATAAACAAACTACCCATCCTCACAATCTACTAAACTGCAGCTTCAATTCTCTCTACTTTTTAAAAATAAATTATTGATTTATGATCCACTTTTCCTCCAAACCCTCTTTTCCTCCAAATCAGTTTCCTGTTATGAAAATGCATTATTTATCAACCAAAAAGGGTTCTAAATAGGCCTAAATCTGTTTAAATGGGGCAATGTGTTTCCTGGAGACCCCCCACCCCAGTCCTAATTCTTTCTCACTGTTTTTCTCCCTCTTTTCCTCGTGTACACCAAGACTCCTTTTATGTGTGCAACACACAATCCCTTTCCCCATGGTTGAACATGCTGCCCTCTGTGCTTCTTGTGATTTTAATTCTGATGGTAATTCAAATTAATGAACATCCCTTTTCATTTGCTGATTAATGACTGGCTTGAGAAAATTGTCTTGGAGTTGTTACTGGGTTGAAGAGGAAGCCAACCGAACAAACCTGCCTGTATTTGCATGTAATTTACCAGGGAAGCACTCTATATAACATATAATTTGTCTTTCTTTGCTCACCTACTGCATGATCTGTATGCCAGACTAAAAGGGCTGATGATACAGTAAATGTGGTGTTAGTGTATGTTGAAATTTTATGAGCAAGTGAAATAGGGAATACTCCAGGAAGGGAAGCAGGTCTGGCAACCTAGAGACATTCTTCAGAGCTCCTTGTGTTTACATTCACTTGACAAGTGAATAGTGTGAATAGCGTGTCCCTGGGGTGTGCTGTGATTTTATCAACTGTATTTGTCTCACTCCTAATCCTGTTAAAAAGACTTAAGTAGACTTGCATATTTTATCTTCACATTTTGCAAGCAGGAGAGACGTAATAAACAATAGAAACAATCATAAAAACAGTCAAAATCCGTCAAGAACATGTCTGATTCATATTTCGGCGTAAAATAAATAACTAAAATTATATATATATATATATATATATATATATATATATATATATATATATATATATATATATATATTTAGCATTCAAATGGACATAAAATACTGTAAACGTATGCATTTGTGCATAAAGTATTAAATGCATGCTTTATCATCCAATATAACGTGGTTTTATTTATTTGTCCAAGTCTTTGAATAAGCTATCTATCTATGAGGACATATATGCAACTAGGTGGTAATGGTAATATTGCTACTCATGTTCTCAGGATCATAATAACTGGTTCATCATAGGACAAAAGTTTGCATTCAACTCCAGAGGTTTGTGTTCATTATAAGGAAAGGAGCTGTCCAGTGCTGAATGGAGGAAGTATAGGTCCAATCAAAATAGGGAACCTCTATGTGCTCATTTCCAAGGGGGTAGACGTAGGCATAGACCTACATACGCAAACATTTCACACATGTATACAACATTTTCATCAAATTTTATGTATTTTTACATAAATTTTACAAATTTCATTCTTGTAGCTTAGTCCGACCTGAAATTGTTGGTTAAAATACTTAAGTCAGCGAAGGTGAATTATTATTGCAATTACAGATGAGAAAGGTGTTGGGAACTGGCCACTAATTTTTTGCAAATCAAGTGAGGCAGTAGAAAATGCCCACTGGTTGGGAAACCCCCATTTTTGTTCCACAGAGACAGTCTTGAATTGAGAGCAAATCTTTAACCACAGTCCTGAGAATTCCAAAACACATAAATACTGCAGAAACATTTTGCAAGAGAAGAAAATTTCATCATCATAATATGACAGTGGAATCTTTAAAGTCATTATAAACCCATTAATTATTATGCTATGGTATTGACACAACAACATCTGCCAAGTAATGTATACTAAACACAGTGTAAAATTATGAAATCCAGCTCAGGTTTATAAATAGTAAATACCCTTGTTTTATTTTCTCTGACACTTCAAACTTATTTTATTGCACCATATAAATCATCTAGTGAAGAATCAAGAACTATTCATATCGCAGAGTGAATCTCATAAAACCTGTCAAAAAAAATAAATAAATAAATAAATACAAATATATATATATATATATATATATATATATATATATATATATATATATATCTTTTTTTTTTTTTGCTTACAGACAAAGAGGCCTATTTTTTAGGGCGATTAATATTTTTTGCATTTTATACTGTTTTAATACAAAAAAAGTCTTATTCACATAACTGTACTGTGAAACCCTCACATTGAGGGGTGAATCGTCATTGAGAATAATATATATATATATATATATATATATAGAGAGAGAGAGAGAGAGAGAGAGAGAGAGAGAGAGAGAGAATAGTAACAAAGTTCTTTTTCGTGGCTCATTGCTGTTGTAGCACCTCTAGTGTTCATTTCACCAGGAAACTAGCACAATACTTACAATTTTATTCTCTTTCACAGAAAAAGTAAAGAGTAAAATGGCAGATTATCAGTTCATAAACACGTACTTTTTCACCCAAAGTGTCTGTGGAGGTGAGGGCGTGGTCAAGCGCCCGTCTGGGGAGAGAGAAAGCAGTAAGGACATACACCTGAGATGAATTGTGACTAATTACCATTTCCATGTGCACACTGAGAGTCGGGGGAGATAAAAGATGACCCAGTCCACCAAAAGAGGGGGAGAGAGAGTCCAGCTGAGAAGTTGTATGTGTGTTGGCCTCTGCCGTTGTTCTTTTATTGAAGCACCTTGATCTTGTGTGCATCTGAAGCTGTACCGTTGCGCTGTAAAGAGAACAAGTTTTTGAGTTGAATTAAAGACATTAATTCAAGTGTTGGAATCGCCGTGTCCTGCCTCCTCCTTTTGATCCAAATGCAAACATCTGTTACAGTGTCATAGAAGCACCACAAAATGAGGTGATTGCTTCAGAAAATGCATTTTTTCATGTCACATTTGCTTTTTATTGACATTATCAGGTCACTTTACAGTAAGGTTCAATTTATTAACATTAGTTAACAACATGAACTAACAACGAACATTACTTAAGCATTTATTAATCGTAATGTTAATTTTTTTAAACCATATCTTTATTGCAAAAAAATATGAAAAAAATAACAAAAACAAGAAAATTTCTATACAAGAAATTTTTACATTAACCTGTTGATGTGCATGACCGCCTCACCCAGAACTGATGTCACTTTGCTTAAATTAGTTCACATTTACTATATAGTCTAGTCAAAAAAAGAGTTAATAATGTTGACAAATTATAAAGATGTATCATTTGTTAACATTAAGAACAATTTTGAACAGCACACTATATAGTAAATGTGAACTCATTCAAGCAAAGTAAAGTCAAACCCATGGGTGGGGTCAATGAGCATCAACAGGTTCTGCCTTCCCTTCCGCCCTCTGCCCTCCTTCCTCTGCATCCAAGAATTCAGTTACAAAGGCCAAAATGTTGTTACACAGAGGCTGAGAAATACATATTCATATATCTTCAAACATATAAGAACAATCCAAATTTATCAGTCAGTGGAGTAAGAGGAATCTGATGTCGCCTGTGATAATACATTGTTATTTTCCAGAAAGTGTATAAAAAGATCCTAGATTTTATAATATTCTTTTAGTTTGCCCTTAATAATATAGGTTATTTTTCCAGTGCAATACAATGCGACAAATCCTTGAACCAATGACTAATGGATGGACTTTCTGTGTTCTTCCAGTAAATTGCCACCAATCGTCTTAGATAACTAAACAGATGTCAGTCATTTTAGTGTGATAGTGTAACGATTCTGGCAATGGCAGGCAGATGATGACGATGAAGTGAAGAACCCTGGTGCAGTTTATTTACATGAAGCGTGAAAACCAAAAACGTGACTTCAAAACATAAACATGAACTAAACTAGACTTTACATAACTTGACTTGACATAACATGACTTGACTTGAATTGAATTCCAAACAAACAACATTACATAAACACAATACCTGACAATGGACAATGGCAAACATGAGGCTTAAATACATAGGCAAGGTAGAAACATGACAATGATAACCAATGACAAGACAGAACTGATAACAAGGTAACAAGACAATAAACCAATGAAAACAAGACACATGAACATGGAGGGAAACATGAAATCACATGACCAGGGGACCACATGACATGAAACAGGGAATCACATGACATATAAAACAGGAACTAAACTTCCAAAATCAAAGACATTAACACAAAACATGAACAAAAACACATAAAACCATGACAGATAACTTGACAGTGATAAACTTTGGATTAAGCCCAAAGCACATATTTCAGGGGTCACTGGAATAGGTTTTGAAATAATTGCAGAGATTAATGTTATTACTTCTTGCCAGAATGTTTTGATCTCCTCACATTCCCAGATACAATGAAAAAGCGTTCCCTTGTATTTTTGGCATTTAAAGCAGAGATCTGGCATGTTTGGGTTAAACTTATTTATCATTCCAGGGGTGACATAAATACGCATTACCCAGTTGTATTGGATCATCTTAAATCTGGTGTTGATTGACAGGTCTGAATCTGAGAGGTCATATTGCAAATCTATACTCCAAGCTTCCCTCTTTGGTTCAGATGAATCTTTAGAGCTGTTTATAAATTTGTGGTAAAGTAGTGGAATTTGGTTTGTGCTGATTTTCTAATAAAACATGACCTTTTCAAGCTCTGTCAGCGAAGGTCTAATTAGTGACTGATTTTGCTTAGCATTAATATTGCTGAGAATTTGAAGATATTTGAAGAAATGTGTCATAGGGATACCAAATTTTCCATGAAGACCTTTAAAAGACATCAATGTATCCTCCTCGAATAGATCACCAATCTTACGAATACCCTTTAATGCCCACTGTTTAAATCCCAATTAATTTTTCCCTGGTCTAAAGTCCCAATTTCCCCAAATAGGTGAAAAGCAAGAAAGAGATGGCACTTATCCCAGTGCGCACTGAGCTTCATTCCATACTACTAATGTGTTTTTATCAAAGGGATTTTTGGTAGTCTTTTTTAGATTCTTATACGAGTCCGAATACAAAAATAAGTCCATTCCCATACCTTATACAACTATACCTTTTTGATTCTATTTCTACCCAGAGTAATTGAGGCTGTGAGGAAAACCAGTAGGTGGCACCAGTCAGCTGGGCAGACCAATAATACCACTGCAAATTGGGCAGGCATAAGCCTCCTCTATCATATGGAAGGTGTAACAAAGTTAGGCGTAGTCTTGCATGTCTGTTTTTCCAGATGAATTTGGTAAAAAAAAAAAAAATAATCATACTGGAAAATAGCCTGATGGAGGGGGAAGTGGAATAGAACGAAATAAATACAGAAATTTGGGAAGAATATTCATCTTAATAATGTTTATACAGCCAATTAATGAAACTAGTAGGGAGGACCATCTATCTAGTGACTTTAGTTATAATTGGATTGTAATTGGCTGGGATTAACCTGTCGACTTTAGGAGTAATATTTATGCACAAGTATTTGAAGCCATTGGTTGCATTTATGAAGAGATGCTCGATCGGGGTTGGTGTATTTCTTGAGTGTTTAAGAAAAGTACTGATTATTTGGAGTTATTAATTTTATATCCAGAGAACGTCCTGAATCTGTCGATCAATTTGAGTAGTGCTGGAACGGATCTCTCAAGTTCCATAAAAAAAAAAAAAAAAAAAAGAATAGTATCGTCTGCGTAGATATGCGATCCAGTGGTCCTGATCCTCAATTTTAATGCCCTTAATAATAGGGTTACATCTAATCGCAATTGCTAAGGGCTCTAATGCTAAAATAAAAAGCATTGGTGACAAAGGGCATCCTTGCCGTGTGACCATATATACAGTAGTTTAAAGGGTTTCGATATTGTATTGTTAGTCCTAACCTCCGTCATCTTTTGAAGTATAAAATATTGACCCATCGCTAAAATGTACTTCCAAATCCAAAATGAGACAATACCTCAGTCATATACAGCCACTCTATCCTATCAAATGCTTTTTCCGCGTCAAGTGATAGAATTCACGTGTCTGGGGCTTCCTTTTTTCATACACAATGTTTAAAACCCACCTGATATTATGAGTGGCCTGACCGTTCTTGATAAATCCATTTTGGTCTATACCAATTAGGGATGGAAGACATTTTTCTAGTCTTGAAGCCAAGATTTTGGCAATAATTTTCATATCTGTATTGAGTAGGGAGATTGGTCTGTGTGACTCACATTTGATAGATTTGTCGGGTTTCAAAATTAGGGTAATTAAGGCACCTCTCAACGTGTGTAGTAGACAGCCATTTTGAAATGACTCTGCATACATTTCTTTCAAAAGGACCAACAAGTTTGTATTTAAATAGCTTATATATGTCAATTGGCAATCCATCAGGGCCTGTCAATTTTCCATTCTTTAGAATAGATATAGCTTCCAAGATTTCACTTTCTTCAAGAATGTTATCTAAAGAATGTTTATCTTCTTCTGACAGATGTGAGAGCTGAAGGTCATTGAGGAACCAAGATTGGTCATCAGTAAAGTTGGCTGATTCGGATTAATATAAGGCTTTATAAAATGAAACAAAAGTGTTTATCTCTGAAGGATTAGATGTTATTTCTCCATTCAGAGTTTGAATACTATTAATGGCTTTTTCTGCATCTACAGGTGCTGGTCATATAATTAGAATATCATCAAAAAGTTGATTTATTTCACTAATTCCATTCAAAAAGTGAAACTTGTATATTATATTCATTCATTACACACAGACTGATATATTTCAAATGTTTATTTCTTTTAATTTTGATGATTATAACTGACAACTAAGGAAAATCCCAAATTCAGTATCTCAGAAAATTAGAATATTGTGAAAAGGTTCAATATTGAAGACACCTGGTGCCACACTCTAATCAGCTAATTAACTCAAAACACCTGCAAAGGCCTTTAAATGGTCTCTCAGTCTAGTTCTGTACGCTACACAATCATGGGGAAGACTGCTGACTTGACAGTTGTCCAAAAGACGACCATTGACACGTTGCACAAGGAGGGCAAGACACAAAAGGTCATTGCAAAAGAGGCTGGCTGTTCACAGAGCTCTGTGTCCAAGCACATTAATAGAGAGGCGAAGGGAAGGAAAAGATGTGGTAGAAAAAAGTGTACAAGCAATAGGGATAACCGCACCCTGGAGAGGATTGTGAAACAAAACCCATTCAAAAATGTGGGGGAGATTCACAAAGAGTGGACTGCAGCTGGAGTCAGTGCTTCAAGAACCACTACGCACAGACGTATGCAAGACATGGGTTTCAGCGTCTCGCCTGGGCTAAAGACAAAAAGGACTGGACTGCTGCTGAGTGGTCCAAAGTTATGTTCTCTGATGAAAGTAAATTTTGCATTTCCTTTGGAAATCAGGGTCCCAAAGTCTGGAGGAAGAGAGGAGAGGCACACAATCCACGTTGCTTGAGGTCCAGTGTAAAGTTTCCACAGTCAGTGATGGTTTGGGGTGCCATGTCATCTGCTAGTGTTGGTCCACTGTGTTTTCTGAGGTCCAAGGTCAACGCAGCCGTATACCAGGAAGTTTTAGAGCACTTCATGCTTCCTGCTGCTGACCAACTTTATGGAGATGCAGATTTCATTTTCCAACAGGACTTGGCACCTGCACACAGTGCCAAAGCAGCCAGTATCTGGTTTAAGGACCATGGTATCCCTGTTCTTAATTGGCCAGCAAACTCGCCTGACCTTAACCCCATAGAAAATCTATGGGGTATTGTGAAGAGGAAGATGCGATATGCCAGACCCAACAATGCAGAAGAGCTGAAGGCCACTATCAGAGCAACCTGGGCTCTCATAACACCTGAGCAGTGCCACAGACTGATCGACTCCATGCCACGCCGCATTGCTGCAGTAATTCAGGCAAAAGGAGCCCCAACTAAGTATTGAGTGCTGTACATGCTCATACTTTTCATGTTCATACTTTTCAGTTGGCCAAGATTTCTAAAAATCCTTTCTTTGTATTGGTCTTAAGTAATATTCTAATTTTCTGAGATACTGGCGTTTCTGAATTTGGGATTTTCCTTAGTTGTCAGTTATAATCATCAAAATTAAAAGAAATAAACATTTGGAATATATCAGTCTGTGTTTAATGAATGAATATAATATACAAGTTTCACTTTTTGAATGGAATTAGTGAAATAAATCAACTTTTTGATGATATTCTAATTATATGACCAGCACCTGTAATTTTGTCAGCTGCCATGCTAATAATTTCCCTGTTTTGTCTCCGTGCTCGTAAAAATATTGTTTCAACCTTTTTAAACTGTTTTCGGCTTTCGTTATGGAGAGGGTGTTATATTGAGCCCTAAGTTTAAGAAGTTTGTGATGTATAGTATCTGAAGTGTCTAAATAGGCCTTTTCCTCTGCAAGCTTAATTTCCTTTTCTAATGTTTCTAATTCCAATTTAAGTTTTAGTTTTTGATCTTCTTTAACAAATTTTCTGTCCTCGGATATATGCCTTGAATGCTTCCCACCTCATAGTAGCTGACTTTTCATTTTTATTCTCGTAAAAATAATTGTCTATCTGTACTCCTATACATTTTATAAAATCCGGATCATGCAACTATTTTGGATGAAGACACCAACGCTGAGTTTCATTCATGCAACTTGGTGTTTTGTAAATTAAGGAAACTGGGCCGTGGTGTGAAATGATAATAGGATCATATTGACACTCTTGGAAAGAGGTCATTAGAAATTTAAAAATAGTAAATACGAGAATGACCATTTGCCACTGTAGAACAGCAAGAGTATATTCTTTTACTTGGGTATAACCTCCTCCACGGGTCACACAAATTTAGTTCTTTCATGTAATCCAGTAACTTTTTTCTAGACTGTACATGTGCTGTATCCGAGCCTGTCGAATGGTCAAGGCTAGGAGAGATTGTGCAATTAAAGTCTCTAGCTATTAGTAATTTGCCCGGTAGGGCAGATAACAAGAGAAATACATTTTCAATAAAACTTGGACAGTCCGTATTGGGGTAATATACATTAGCTAATATCATGGTTTCATTAAGAATGGAACCTTGAACTATTATGTATCGTCCTGCTGTATCCCGTATAACCTTAGATATTTGGAATGGGATCGATTTGTGTATTAGGATCATAACCCCCTAGAATTAGGATAAAATAAAGCTGAAAAAACTTGTCCTTTCCAACATCTTTGTATTGGTGTCGTATCATAGGTGATATGTGGCATTATTGTAAAAATACGATCGAAGGATTAAATTGTTTAATTCTGTTCATTTCTTGCTTAATTTTAGTTAATTTCCCCAAACCTCTCACATTCCACGATGTTATCTTCATCTCCAAGCTGGAGTTCATTAGAGTATTTCTGCATAGACTTCTCAAGATTACTACTCTGTCTCTTAGCCTGTTTGCAATGAAGTGCAGTTTGCCCCATAATTTAAAAATAGTAAAGTATGCATAGGATGCTTCTATTAGCACTGGCACCCCGAACTCGCCAGCACTTTTCCCTCCCTACCCCAAAATCAGAAGATTCAACACTTTGTCCCACCGAGCCTACTGCTAGGAGCAGATTAACACTGATCATGTGCTTGTTATCCACCCTCCTATACTCCACCAACAAATGGCTAAACATATTAACAGTTATGAAAAACAGCTTATATTAACAACAACTGTATGGAAGAAATCACAAATAATTAACTCAACCCAAACCTGGAGTTCAAAGAGCTCACTTCAAGAGAGACACTTGTAATATTCAACCAGTCCAACACACTCTAAATATCTTATCATTCCATGACTCAAGTTCAGTTATTGTATATGACAGTTCCTTTCTCCTGTATCACTTGGGTGAAGGATTAACAGCTTGTAGTTTCTGTGTTTCGGATAAAAGTTTCCACCTCCGCTGGGTATCAAATGTGTGGTTTCGGCCTGCATGAGTGATCTGCAGCTTAGCTGGAAAGATCATTCTGTATTGGATGTTCACGGCTTTAAGGTGCTGTTTCACTTCATAGTATTTCCATCTCTTGAGATCTGTTTCTCAGGCAATGTCTTGAAAAAACTTAACTTCATGCTCATTGTACATTATTTTGCCCTTGGCCCGTGCGGCTTGCAACACTTTGTCTTTATCCCTTGAATCGCATGATGAGTATTCTGGTGGAGCTGCGATCACGGCGGTCCTATAAGTGGTGAGCTCTTTCAATGATGATTGGGTTAGAAAAAGTCCACTCCCAGTACCTCAGGTAGCCATTGCTTGAGATAACCCACCGTATCTGAACCCTCAGCACCTTCAGGAAGACCAACAAGGCAAACGTTGTTGCAGCGGTTTCGATTTTCCTGGTCTTCCAGTTTAGCACCAAGAAGTTTCACCTGTTGCTGGAGAGTATCTACAGTATTCTGCAACATGGAGACCTGGTCCTCCATATCACTAATACATTGTTCCACCATAGACAATCTGTTAGAAAATTCTTTAACTTCTTGCTTAACCTACTGTATGGCTGAGAGGATCCCCGTGAATTGAACTGAAAAGTCTTCTCTCATGCTCGTGATTGCACTCATAATGCTGCCCTCTTGCTTTTTGTTGGTATTTGCGCTGGCTTCTTTGCTCTCAGGTGGCATGCTCGCGGGCTGGCTAACAGACTGGAGTTCAAATCATCTTGAGTTCCCTGTTTTTTCTTTGTTGTACGCGATGTCATTTTATCACAGTGTTGTTAATAGTAACTTACAGGTATTTGTCCAATTTCAGAACGTAATGAGGCTGTTTTAAAATATAAATTGACGAATGCAGTGTGAGCTCGGATAAATGCGTGTGATCAATGTGCTGCCATGTTGGATCCCAGTTATACATTTTTTAATTAAAATGTTGTATTTGTTAACATTAGTTAATGCACTATGAACTAACTTGAACTAACATTGAACAATGGTATTTTTATTAACTAACATTAACAAAGATTCATAAATGATGTAAAAAATATATTGTTAATTGTTTGTTCATGATACCTAATGCATTTATTAACGTTAACAAAAGGAACCTTATTGCAAAGTGTTAGGTTTAAGTATTAGATTAGGGATGTAGGTTTTGTTGATTTAAAACATGAAAGAACATTAACCTTAAAAACCTCACCTGTTTGAAAGAAAATTTAACTTGCTTTTAGCGCCACACAGTGGACATTTCACCTCGGAACTCCCATGATAAGTGTAAGGAACCACTTAATATAAATTAGCAAAAATGTAGCCTTAGTCACGTAATTTTCATGAGATCAGGCTGTTTTATGATATCCAGAGAATTTATATACACACCAGGCCATGATGAGTTCTGTGAGATTCACCATACAAGTGAATACAGGTGGTTATCATTAAAAGACATAGGGTTTAATGTGCTTTATTGTTAATGGGGCTTTTTTAGAAAGCTTGAGTATACATATAGTAATGCTTATTGGAAAGGTGATACTCCACGGCCACACCACTTCCTCCTCAACTTCACTGGATGCTTCGATGTGGCTTTTGAACCCATCTGCATGCATTGCTGACCCCCAATCTATGCTATTTGAGGTGTTAAGGGCATTTCAAAGGGCGGTCGATGGGCTCCTCTAAAGATTGGTTCATCTCTCTTCTCACCACACTGGTGAATAATTAAACTTCTGGCTCAGTCAGATGGCTAATTAAATCCACCGTTGTGTTCGGAATGAGGAGAGATGCCTGCTGCTGGCTCGAAGGAGGGAGCTCAAACTAAAAAGGAGGGGCGAGGAATGATAAACAACATCCTAATTAATCTGATCGCTTATTTGAATATTGAATATTGCACATCTGGCCAGCGTGTGTTGGTCTGTACGTGCATGGTCTCATGTGTCATTAGTCTGCATTTAAGCATCTGCGTGTGCTTCACTTTACCTAAATAGAAAACTGGCATGCGGTAATCAAGTAAGAACCTTGTTGAGCATGACTGAATGTAGTGATAATGGTTTCCAATCAGCGGGAGACCATACTTCAAGATTTCAATAGTACCCCGCTGAGTTGAGTATGTCTGATACACACTTCACTACAAATGCTGGTATTTAGCTCTTCTAATTTGACATCCAAACATAAATACTCAATTTAGCATTGCTTTCCAAGTATACCTGCATGCTAAGTTATTTATTTACTACACATACATGTTAAAGCAGGGACAGAGACATTAAAAATTTAATTTATTACCACTTGGGCACATTCATGCATACAAAAAACACACACGGTTGTTTGTTGTTATACAAAAACACCCACATTGTCCACTCAGTAAGATAATAAATTTGTGTTCAGCAAAGTCCTATACATGAATGAATGGACGAATATAAATGGCAGTGAATTTTACACTTTCTTTTAATCTGAAGTGAAGCACTCAAGCACAATGGAGTCCACACTCTTAAAAAAGGTTTCAGTTCAAATCAAAAAGAGTTCCCTATCTGTCACTCACTCGATGTTGTGTCGATGTAGTGACACTAGGGGTCACTCTTGGGAGCCCGAGACACCTCTGGTCTGTGATAAAAGGCCAATGAAAATTGGCGAGTAGTATTTGCATGCCACTCCCCCGGACATACAGGTATAAAAGGAGCTGGTATGCAACCACTCATTCAGATTTTCTCTTCGGAGCCGAACGGTCATGCTCATTGAGCTGAATTCTACTGTTCATTCACCTCTGCTGGATCTGACGGCGCATTTCAGCGGCCTCCCCCTCCTCTGCACTGGTGCAGAGAATGCCCCTGGGCACTTCGGAAGAAAACAAGAGAGTATATTTTTCCTCCAAATATATATTTCCTCTGTATATATTTCTCTAAAAGAGCGGCACACATGGAATGTCTTTTTAAAGACACGTCTTTTTAAAGATGCCTTTCAGATTGTGTGTTATTCCTGGTTGCGGTCGTTATCTCTCAACTTCGGATGGTCATGATAGCTGTCTTTTGTGTCTGGGTGCGACCAACACGGAGGCAGCGTTTGTGGATGGTTCATGTTCTCATTGTGAGAACATGACCATGGCAACGTTGTGGTCGCGGTTTGCTGTCATAAGAAAGCAAGCCATCCTAGCGTCTCCCCGCCTCGGCCCTTCTACCTACGGGTATGAGGCCAATGCGGCTAGCACTGGGGCAATTAGGGGACCCCAATGCGATTGTCTCCACCGGGCATCCCCCCGCGGACCTCCCATTCCCCAGCACGCTCGTCTGCCCCAATCGGACTTCCGGATGAGTTCACCGGCTCGTCTCACTGCGAGTCTGGCTTCTTGTTCGGAGCCCACGAAGATGAGCTCTCGAGCGCAGCATCGGAGAGCGGGCTTGTCCAGCCTCAGCTGGGCTTCCCCCTTCGGGGACGATTGCCCAGTCACAGGCCGATGCCAAAATGATGGACATGCTTTCCCGGGTGGCCACGAACGTCGGGTTAGAGTGGAACCCTCCACTCTCCCCTGAACCCTCGCGGCTTGATGATTGGTTCCTGGGCTCGCGGCGCCGCTCAAAGCAGCCACGCCTCGCTCCAGTGCCGTTCTTCCCGGAAGTGCATGAGGAGCTGATGAAATTGTGGGAGGCACCTTTTACTGTCCGGCCCTGATTCCACAGTTTCCCCACTCTCACTACCCTCGATGGCGGGGCGGCCAGGGGCTATATGGCGATTCCCCCGGTGGATAAGGTGCTCGTGGTGCACCTATGCCCGCAGAGCTCTGCCACCTGGAGTGGACGCCCTAAGCTCCCATCCAAGCCCTGTAGGCTCACGTCATCCCTGATGGCTAAAGCCTACAGCTCTGCTGGACAAGCCGCCTCTGTCCTGCACGTCATGGCTCTCCTGCAAGGCGTTGAAAGAACTGCACAAGGGTAGTTCCACCTCAGATTTGATGCAGGAACTGCACTCGGCGGCCGACCATGCTCTCCGAGCGACGAAGGTCACGGCGCAGTCGCTCGGGTGGACAATGGCCACACTAGTGGTCCATGAGCGCCACATTTGGCTCAACCTGGTCGAGATGGGTGAGGCCGACAAGACACGGTTCCTTGCTGCCCCCATTTCCCAGGCTGGCCTATTCGGTGACACCATCGAGGACTTTGCCCAGCAGTTCTCTGTGGTGTAGCAGCAGATGGAGGCAATCCGGCACATCCTGCCCCGGCACGGCTCAAGATCCCACACCCCATCTGCTCGTCGCCAAGGGCGTCCCCCTGCAGTGACTGCACCGGCTCCGCCACAGGCCTCCCCTTCGGCCCGGCCCCGGCATGGAGCCCACCACAGGAAGCAGACACCACCCATCTCACAGTCGGCACCTAAGAACACACAGAGGTGTCAAAGTGCCCCTGAGATGGGCGACCCATAGACGAAAGAACCCACTCACCTGGAGCTGGTAAAAAGACCACTCCATCCCCCGGTGGAGGGCCGGGCGGAAAATCTTTTGTTGCCTTTTTGTTTAATTTCGCCGCATGCCCAAGTGGCTGCTGTACCCAACAGTTCAGCAAAAGAGCAGCTTCCTTCCTCCCTGGGTCACATACCCGGTGTGCATGGGTTTTTTCTTGCAGGATTGGTGCTCCAGCGGTGGCCTTTCCATCCCTGAGCGTCCAGCTGTGGCACACAGCCGCCCCCGATGTGGCAGTCTCCATGGGTTACGAGGACAGGCCTCTTCCTCCCCCGTCCTAGGCTGTTCCGGGAGTGGTCACAAGGAGCCAGGTAAGTGCTTCGATGTCCCTAGACTCAGCACGGCAACAACGTGGTGTGGCACCTCAAGCTCCGCCCCGCCACAAGGCCCTACCTGCCGGTACGTCTGACGATGTTGTCCCTTTGGTCCCCCATGCGCGGAATTTGGACGCGTGGCTTGTGCTTTCCAATCTGTCACGATGGCTGATCCGGACCGTCCGACTCGGCTACGCAATTCAGTTCGCCAGGCGCCCGCCCAGGTTCAGCGGTATTCACTTCACCTTGGTCAAGAGCGAAAAAGCTGCTACCTTGTGCGCGGAGATTGCTACCCTCCTATGGAAGGGCGTGATAGAACCTGTCCCTCCAGCCGAGATGAAGAAGGGGTTTTACAGCCCTACTTCATCGTACCGATAAAAGGCAGTGGGTTGCGGCCAATCTTGGACCTGCGAGTACTGAACCGGGCCTTACACAGACTCCCGTTCAAGATGCTGACGCAGAAACGCATTCTGGCAAGCGTCCGGCATCAAGATTGGTTCGCGGCAGTAGACCTGAAGGATGCGTACTTCCACGTCTCGATCCTTCCTCGACACAGACCCTTCCTGCGGTTTGCATTCGAGGGTCAGGCATATCAGTACAAAGTCCTCCCTTTCAGCCTGTCCGTCTCCTCGTGTCTTCATGA
Source organism: Myxocyprinus asiaticus (assembly GCF_019703515.2). NCBI lineage: Eukaryota > Metazoa > Chordata > Actinopteri > Cypriniformes > Catostomidae > Myxocyprinus > Myxocyprinus asiaticus. The sequence continues at coordinate 11,223,647 of NC_059360.1, read as the reverse complement.
AGGTCGCAGAGGCTGCCCTTGCCCTGTTAAGGGAGGTGGGCATTTGCATTCTCAACTATCTCGACGAGTGGCTAATCCTAGCTCACTCTTGAGACATGTTGTGCGCACACAGGGACCTGGTGCTCTCACACCTCAGCCGACTAGGGCTTTGGGTCAACTGGGAAAAGAGCAAGCTCCTCCCGGTTCAGAGCATCTCTTTTCTCGGTTTGGAGTTGGACTCAGTCTCCTTGACGGCACGCCTTACGAACGAGCACGCCCAGTCGGTGCTGGCCTGTTTGAAGGAGTTCAAACAGAAAACAGCGGTTCCACTGAAACTTTTTCAGAGGCTCCTGGGGCATATGGCATCCTCGGCGGTGGCCACCCCGCTCGGGTTGATGCATATGAGGCCGCTTCAGCACTGGCTCCAGACTCGAGTCCCGAGATGGGCATGGCACCATGGGACACATCGTGTGGTCATCACTCCGGTCTGTCACCGTCTTTTCAGCACTTGGACCGACCTCTCGTTTCTACGGGCAGGTGTTCATCTAGAACTGGTCTCCAGGCACGTCGTGGTCATGACAGACACCTCCAAAATGGGCTGGGGCGCTGTTTGCAATGGGCACGCAGCCGCCGGCCTCTGGACGGGTCCGCAACTGCATTGGGACATCAACTGCCTGAGGTGTGCAAAGGAGCAATCAGCTCTCCAGTTCTCCATTCCTTTGGTAGCTTTGTGATTCTGTAGCTGTATAAATGGCTCCAACAGGATTTGCAGTTGCCCACAGAATGTTTTGGGTTACTTGACTGTAACTCTTGTTCCCTGAAAAAACGGAACGAGATGCTGCGCTTGATTAAGCGCTCATGGGAATGTCTTTAGAAGTGACCAGCTGTGAATATGTGTGCAACACGTCAATGAAATTGACTAGAACCTTTATAGCCTCTGTTGGTGACATCATCAGAATGCACCAGTACCAGGGGCTATAAATAGATGTGCCACAGGTGCATCATCAGGTATATTTGTCTGAAGATCAGTCCTGGGACATCCTCAGTGCGGCAATGAAGCGCAGAATCTCATTCCGCTTTTTCAGGGAACAAGGGTTACAGTCAAGTAACCCGAGACGTCCCCTGTCAAAAGCAACACAATGCTGTGCTTGATTAAGTGCTTATGGGAATGAGAATACCCACGCCACCGCACTGTGGGTGTCTGGACCCCTTACGGTTGTGTAGCGTGTGCTCACAAGAACGTGAAAGTTCTCAGACATGAGATTGTGACGTTGACATTTCTGTGCTGTAATGCCAGTTCTTGCGATTGTGCTAGTATCAGCCAGTCGTCTATTTAATTAAAAATGTGGATGGCCTGAAGTCACAATGGAGCTAGTGCTGCATCCATGCACTTTGTTTATATGCGAGGTGATAAGGCTAGGCCAAATGGAAGATCCCGATATTGGTAAGCTTCGCCCCCGAAAGCAAACCTCAGGAACTTCCTGTGTTGTGGCAGTATTTCTATATGAAAGTATGCGTCCATGAGATTGATCGTGACTAACCAATCGTGATACTGAATTTGTGACACGATCATCTTGACAGTTAGCATCTTGAACTTGAGCGCCTTGACTGAGCGGTTCGGACGCAAAATTGGATGCAATTCCCCATCCTTCTTGGGAACCAAGAAGTATCTGCTGTAGTAACCTGACTCTCTCTTTGGAAGGGGAACATGTTCTATAGCCCCCTTGACCAGAAGAGATTGCAGCTCTTGTGACAGTAAATGTGCTTGTTCCGGTTTCATGGTAGTGGGGACCACGCCGTTGAAACACGGAGGACGGCGAACAAATTGAATTCTGTAGCCCTTTTCTACTGTCTTTAGGACCCACATAGAAATACCTGGCAGTAGCTTCCACGCTGCCAGGTTCTCTGAAATGGATACCAACTTTGATACTTCCCGTTGAGGGGATGTTGGGTGTTCAACATTTCAACACTCAACATTTCGCTGGAAACTGATGCCCCCCGAAACACCAGAGGCAGTGGGTGTGGAGAGGTTTCGTGGGGGTGTCGGGAAGGAGCGGGTAGATGTTTTGCGCACCCCGTCCCGAGGGGGGCTACCCCCACAATGCTGAGCTCAAGACCACCAGGACTTCTTCTTTTTGGAAATAATGGTCCTGAGGTCTTGCTTTGGAGGCTGCTGAGGAAGACGAGCTGGTCCCCAATCTTTACAAGGGGGAGCGCGACTCTCCACACCGTTGTTTTTGAACCTCCCTTCTAGAAGGACTGGGGCGAGGCTGGGTGGCCGTTAGCCCCTCCCCCTGAATGCGGTGAGGAAGGAATTGCAAAAAGGCTTCCTCGTGTTTTTTCACCTCCCGAAACCTGGTGACGACTGTATTCACCGAATCGCCAAACAGGCCGGAAGGTGAGATCAGGGCATCAAGTAGGATTACTTTGTCCTTATCCTTGATGCCCGTGAGGTTTAGCCACAGATGCCTCTCCGTGCTGACCAAAGCAGCCATTGAACGGCTGATAGCACGAGCCGTCTGCTTGGTTGCATGGAGAGATAAATCTGTGGCTCGACGAAGCTCTGAGAATGCTTCCTCGTCGATTGTACTACCCGCACCCAGGTCCTTCAACAGATCAGCCTGGTATGCCTGTAAAACCGCCATGGTGTGTAGCGCAGCACCAGCCTGACCTGCTGCTTGATAAGCTTTCCCCCCCAAGTGTTGAGGCAGTTCTACACAGCTTTGTGGGGAGAGTTGGTCTTTTTAATGATGATGTTGAACCAGGTGAGAGATAGCCCGCGAGCGTCTCTTCTACCTGTGGCATCATCGTATACCCCCGTGCCTTAGCACCCACGATAGTCGAATATGTTGACATCAAATGCACAAAGATACGGGAAATATAAGGTTTCCCCCATGAACAATTTAACTCATCATGGAGATCTTCAAAGAAGGGGAGAGACTGATTTTGTGTTCCCTTCCCCTGGCCACCAGACAGAAATCTGTCTTCTAGTTTCGATCGTTTGGGGGTCTCTTGTTCGCGTGGCCAGTCTAGCTGTAATCTGGCCACCGCACGAGAAACCACCTCGAGTAATTCCTCAATGGCTTTATCATCACATGAGGAATGTTCAGAGGTAGGCAACTCAAAGTCCGCAGACCCAAGAGATTCATTGTCCCCCTCATGAACCAAAGAGGTGCCGGGGCGCGCTTTGAGATCACTCGAGGAACAAACTGGATCTGGAGAGAGAGCGAGGGGCGGACCCGTCTCTCGCTCCTCAGCCAGATCCATACACAAGCCCCACAATGGAATGGTGGGTGCTGGGTCTTGGAAGTAAGCGAGACGAGCGCACAGCGTCTTCACTGTAAACAGCTCACAATGCTCACACTCGCCTCGCTCCAACGCAAGAGCAGCGTGCTCTTCCCCCAAACAAATAAAACAAAACTGGTGTGTGTCCGATTCAGCCATAGGACGTAAGCATGGAAACACACACCGTTTGATTTGTTGATTGCTAATTTTTTCTTTCTTTTGTCTTTACCACACTTGAATGACAGAGAAAGAGAAAGTTTTCTGCACACTGCCTGACAAATCTAACTCCTATCAGAAGAAAAATAGAGAGCTGAGAAGCTGTAGAAGCACAAACACAACACAGAGTGGTCTGAAGACAAAAGATCTGATGATGCAGCTGTGGCACATCTATTTATAGCCCCTGGTACTGGCGCATTCTGATGATGTCACCAACAGAGTCTATAAAGGTTCTAGTCAATTTCATTGACGTGTTGCACACATATTCACAGCTGGTCACTTCTAAAGATGTTCCCATAAGCGCTTAATCAAGCGCAGCATTAAGTGTTGCTTTTGACAGGGAACTGTCATTGCTGAGAAAGTGGTGGGTGCCAAAGGTCTTTGTGCTGGAGGGGGTCTTACTAATTTATGGATTCATTCCTTTTCATCTCCTCTAAAGCCAGCATCCAGTAATTTGTTTATATATTTCCACTGCCGTCAGGTGTCTTCTGTCTTTCAAAGCTGCTTCAGGTCTCCACAACCTGTCGCCACCGATTTCATGTGTTTTATTTTGCCCTGTGTGACCATGTATTTAAAATCCTTTTAAACATGCACACACATGCAGTGGCCCCAGAAAGGATTTGGACACTTAAGTAACTAAAAATGTTATTAAACTAAAAAAGTAACTAAAACATGTAGAGAAATCAGTGCAATAGTAACAATAAATCAAAAAGCATCTGCAAGCAATTATTCTGCCTCCTTTCTTTTTAAATTAGGCTCTTTGTAATTTTAGCTTTATTCACCAAACTCTGTGTTATTTTCCCAGCGCAGTTATTGTCACGCCATTGTCTGCCAATGGAAAGCAAGTGGTAAATTACATTTCCTCCTAAATGCACTCAGAACCGGCCTGCAATTTTGGGAATTGCCCTGTGCAAATTGCCTTCAGAACAGATTTTGGGTGTGTTTGCACCATTGCTTAATTTAGATTATCTTTTTAGTGAATCAGGAACTAAAGTAGCACAGACATAGAGTGCAAATAAACAGTGCTTTCAGCTGGCACATGTCCTTTTTACTGAATCCCCCTCTTTATCTATTGTTTTATAATTGGAATCCCTTTTTGGAAAATGTTTTGCTTCAAATATGTGTTTCTGCTTTATTTCATAATACATTTATTAATAAAAGCAACTTGTTGATATTTTGTAGTAAAATGCAAAAACATTAATAAATGTTTAAATGCGGCTTAAGTGTCCAAACACTTAAGCCACTGTTTACAACCCAGTGATAGTTTTTTTCTACAAATACACTAACAAGATTTTTTAAGAAGTGAATTTCTTTGTACAAATGGAGCCAGGATCATTACCTCTTGAATGACTCAGTTATTTTTTGCTGTTGTCTCTTATCGAACTCCTATAAATCATGCTGACCAGCAAGTGAAAAGACAAAGATGCCTGTGCAAAGCAGCGTAACATTAAACACAATATTTTATTAAAGCAAATTTTTCATCTACTGTTGCTCAGTTAAAGAAAGGTCTTTATTCTCAATTTCTTGCTGCCGATCAATTTGGCACAGAACTTTGGCCCCTCTCTCACAGCCTCATCATAATATAATGTCACGAAAATATAACCAAGGAGGCATATTACCTATTGATTTTATTTCTCATCCAAGAAGAGGAAAAAAGACACACTGAAACTATATTTTTCTACACTTACAATGTAGAAACCATATAATTGTCATGTGTATTCTGTTGATTCATGTCTTTTATTTTGAAATGTTTAGTTCCTGTTTCCCTTGTCATGTGATTCCTGTTTTCCCTCCATGTTCATGTGTCATGTTTTCATTGGTTTATTGCTTAATTAGCTTGTTATCAGTTCTGTTTGTTCATTGGTTTACGTTCCCCCATGTCCATGTATTTAAGCCCTCATGTTTGCTTTGTCTGGTTGTCTAGTATTGAATGTGTTTGATATGCTGTAGTCAAGTCAAGTCAAGTCAAGTCAAGTCAAGTCAAGTCAAGTCAAGTCAAGTCAAGTCAAGTCAAGTCAAGTCAAGGTTTTGTAGTCAGGATTATTGGTGTTCATGTTTGTAAATAAACTGCACTTGGGTTCTTCTTCACGTCATTGTCAGCAGCCAACCACTTACAATAATATAAAGCTAATGGACTGACTCTTTAGGTATATGGTGGTATTTTATTTTGTCTATGGTGGGAGGAGAGGTGGTCCATCACGATTGCCAATAAACAGTGACGCTAAATCCATCACTTTCCATTCAGCCTGAAGAAACTGCTGTCACTGACAGGTTTTCTGCTGCTTAATCACTTTTAAACACTATCCCATGCAGAGCTGTGTGCTATTCAGAATTGAATGGTTATAAATTTAGGTTCTGTTCTTGAACTTGAACTGAATTTGAAGGTAGCAAACAGAAATACAATTAAATTTTATATTAAAAAAAAAATAAAAAAATTCAGAATGAATTACCCATTAAACATGTTATCATAAACACACCATACAGGTTGTACTAATAACAAATGGTGATACTAAAAATCAATGTTTAAAATTCCACTTATAGAAATTTGAATTGAATTCATATAGGTATACTGAATACAGTATATACTTCATTTATAAACTTTAATCTTGGGCCATGGTGGAAGAACATTTAATTTCCAAGAATTTTGGGGATGCCATTTACTCAATATACTACATTATTAAAAGATACAAATTTTATTTTTACAACGTGAAAACAAAGTGGTGGACCAATTGAAAATATAGATGGCTGTGTAATTATTATTATTATTATTATTATTTATTTATTTTGTATTTTTTTACTGTATCGATCTTAGTTAAATATGGAAATACGTCAAATCAGAAGTGCTATGTATATGTAGAAAGGTTATTCTACATATCAGATAATAAATAGGCATAATCCCCTGTTGTGGGACTGTGTTGCAATTTCTTTGAATTACAATTCAATAAATTAATCTTCCTGTCAAACTTTTTCTAATTCAATATCCATTTAATATCCTGTGGGGCATGGACAATTCAATTGAAATTCTAAGGCCATGTGTTTAGTGCTACAGTGGTCTTATAGGTAAACAGACTGTCCCCTCCTTTGTCCGCACACAGATTATTTGGTCGGACAAGTGGAGGATGCACATGAAGAATGTGTTTATCAGCTATCACTAAAATATCCTCTTTTTTTTTTTTTCTGGACCTTTGCCTATTCGATCTTTCATAACTCTATCATTCTTTGTGACCTTTAAATGATTTTCTGAATGAAAGTATTTTAATTTTGCCAGACTCGTTTATAAGAAATAACTTTTAACAAGGCAATTTTGGCAATTATGATAATTTACAGTTATTGAGAGAACTGAAACAAAAAGGAGAGGGTGCAATGAGAAGATAATCAGAGCAAATGGCTGGATTGAGCCCCAAAGAGAAAATAATTAGGCTGTGTTTTCCTGTAGCTTAACTGGTAGAGCATGGCACTAGTGACAACAAGTTCATGGGTTTGATTACCAGGGAATGCATGACATTATAAAATATACCTTAAAATGCACAGTGTCACTTTGGAAAAATCTTCTTCCAAATGCAGAAAGGTAAACATTGGAGCTGTGACTATTGTATACTGTATATCACTGCTTGCAGTCACACTAAAACAAGAAACATAGTTTTAGAAACTGTGGGAGTTGTGGAAAGTGATAAATGATAAAAAACAATTAACTATTAAATAACAATTACAGTCAATCAAGAGAGTTAAGAAGAATTCAATTAATATGTAACACACAATCAGGTTCATAATGTTTGTGTATGCATAAAACACAGAGGAAAGTTGGCAGTCAATAAGACTTGCTGAGACGAGTATCGCTACTACTGTTACTATTGTACATGTTTAGTCTTTAAAACAAACTGTTTGAGCCATAGACATGAATGATACCTCAAATTTTGCAGCTTGTTGTGGAGAGGGGTGTTATTACTTTTCTGTGTGATTGGACTTATGGATTCTGTTTGGTGGGCGATAAATACCAAAGACTTCTATTGAAGGAGGGACCTGAGCCATATCTTGGAACAGGAAAGTCATAGGCTTTGTTCACACTGCACATCAACCCAATTTCTTTTTCAAATCCAGTCTTTTGTATTGACTGTTCAAATTGTCATTATGTAAGTGATGAAATCAGACCTGTTTCTTCAGACAGTGTAGTCAAAATCTAGTGTATCTTCATCGGTTGCCATAATAATGATGTAAGTGTAGGCATGGTGCCAAGAGACTTTTTCATACAACAACTGAGCTGAGACAACATGTCATGATCACACAGGAAATCAATGGCCACATTTACACTGTCAACCAATTCCGATTTTTGCACAGAAATCTAGCACAGATCAGATCTTGTTGCATGCGTGTAAAAAGCAAAATTCTTATGAGATTGATTTTTTCACATTTGATCTGAGCCACTTCCAAATGTGGTTTTAATTCAGATACATATCCAATATCTCGACATCTGACCTGAGTCTAAACACTTGTATCCGATTCTTCTCGTATTTCTGACAATAAAATCCGCTGAAATAGAATTTTTGATTATATCTGTGCATGTACAACTACGTTATTCTGGAGATACGAGATATCAAGCAAGTGTGAAATGTCAAGCCCGCATTTGCAGTGAGACATTTCAAACTTGAAAAGAAATGAGCATAATCAATATACAGATGGGTGAAAGCCCCAAAAGTCTATCTGAAAGTTTTACGATAAGCTCAAGGCTAATTGTGTGCACACATTACATAGTGAGGAGTACATCAGTAATAATACATTTGTTAAATTACATGTGCAGAATTAGCAAAATGCAGTGGAATAAATGGCAAGAGTGAGCCTCCCTAGTATTTCCAGAAAAGAATAGCAGTTAAAAAACAAGCATTCTAGTTTATCCGTAACCACATGTACAGGATTTTAATCCTGTATGGATACTTGCATGGGAATTCTTACGTGCAAGTCATCTTATCCTTGTGAGTCGTCTTCTCCTTTGAATAATTAATTGTGGACAATTCTTCTGATGTTTATTGATATTTCTAAGAACAATGGCATGTAAAATAATGGCATGTTGGTTGCCGTTCATGTTAATTACTTATTAGGACTACTACTAGAACAATGCCAAATAGTGCTGACATATGCTGACTAACAGCCTAGAGCAGGGATGGGCAACTTTGAAGGGGGTGAGGGCCAATCATTTTCTCCATTCTACCAAGGGGCCGGATTACAAATCCGCACTCTAACAATGTTCACCCCTTTACTCAATTTCCTTATTATTGTGGGTAGTCTATGCACAACTAATGCAATGTTCTTTGAAATATTTTGTTACCTATATTAACATTTTTATTTAACAATATTTATAAAAACTAATACAATTATTTTGTAACTTGCGTTTTTACTAAAACATACCATTCACATGTACAATTTCATGTTCAACTGACAAGCAATATACTTCAGACTTACATTTTCAAGAAAATGTATCTCATTTGCATTGTCTGCATTTGCAACAGACAAACACACAAATGAACAGACAACATTTTCAACCCAACCTCATAAAACAGCTTATAGGTATTAGTTAAAATCTAAAAATTATCATCAATAACAATACTGGATACAAGAACATAACATTTCAGTGCATTAATACAAAACATTTCAGCACCACAACATACACGCACGGACCAAACATTCCTGTGCATCAGAGAACATTCTCTCTATTCGCAAGACTTTTCAACAATCAGTCAGGCATCTCAATTGCACATTTCTTCAAAATTTCTCCCTCTTATAACAACTTTCACAAGCACGAACGAAACAGCATTAGATGTTTTTTTGTGATTTTGTGTCACGAATTTCGTAAAAACTTTTGATGCCTTTTACCCTTTTATTTTATTTACCTTTTACATCTGAGAGGAGAGCAGCTCTAGTGTATGTATCTCTCATACTGTATGCCTCTTTGATCACTATTTGGGAATCAAATTGAAATCTTTAATGACAGATTTCATATCCAGGCAAACAAAAGACATGGGTTCCACCTGAATACATTAACAATAGTCACTGACAAGCTGAGGCAAAATTTAGCTCAATTTACCTTATAAATGATGAGCAAGTGTAAAATGTTGCATGCTAGAATCCTAGAGTGATCAGCAGGTCTGCTAAGAACAAGCGACCTATTCTGGTCAATAGTTGTAATAACATCATAAATTGAATGCAATCTTTACATAATCCCTTTTTCAAAGAAATAAAATCAGTCCTCAGTCTTGTCCGACGGGCCGTATTCAACGATACAGAGGGCCGTATATGGCCAGTTGCCCATCCCTGGCCTAGAGCATCTTGGTGGGTAATTAATGTATACACATTTGAGATGGTTATGTCTTAAGTGAATGTAAACAGGTAGGACAAAAAAATTGTATATGGTCAAAAGATTGGATCTGTGCATTAAGCCTTGCATGTAAATGCAGCCAACATGTATCACCTGAAAGTTCATGTACCCTGAAATCGACCTCATATTGTCCAATTACTAGGCTTAGGATCTATGCTGTTTTCTCATAATGATAAGCGGAAGATTTTCCCAATGATTGTCAATATATATCGGGATTTTTTTCAGATATAAATAGGGCTGCTCGCTGCACAAAAGTCTTTGCCTTTTTTAAACATATTTATCAACACAACTTAAAGTGGTAAAGTGTGAGCGGCAGGGTTAATTAAAGTTGGTCACACACTGGTGGGTCTGGAGGATGACATGGCGCGTTCTGAATTTTGTTTGTTTGTTTCGAAACAATTATTTTCTATGAAGGCACGTATGCACACAGTGCGTGCTCGCTGTCTCCGGAGGCTGTTAAAAATTCTGCTGCGCCACAGAGCTCAACTCGCATTTTTCCATTAAATTTGACCCAAATCATTATCAAAAGACGTAGGTTATTTACTCAAGTCATTACTGGATGATTTATTGTGTATAAGTATCTTTTATAGAGCCTACACAATATATTTTCAGTTACAAGTATGTCTTTTTGTGGTTTGACAGTTTGAATGAAAGACCTATTCAATACTACATACAGGGAAATTGAATAATAAACATTGCCATTTCTAATCGTTCAGTTTGCACAGTTACACCCGTTTCATACACTAACCTCCCAACTCATCAATGACACTTTGTTAATTCTTGAATAAGTACAAAAACCTTTGTAACTTTGGACTGCCATCAGCTCGTAATGTGTGTGATGCCTTGATGTTCATGTCGCGATCGGCTTCAGTAAATGTCATGTCACCCCCTTGTGGTCTCCCAAAGCTATTATGTCAGACTACATTGAATTTAATGTAACTGGCAATGAATTGAAAGCACACAAAAATCACACCGATCAACAATCAATATATCTATATTTTATAACATCCCTACCAGTTATTGACAAGCGCCATCCCCCATTAGATATTTTTGCATCATTTCAACTTGGATCAACTTCTAGCGCTAATATATTTTCAATGGCATTGGGAATAAAACTAAAAAATATATTGACTTCTAAAGCCCCTTTTTTTTTTTTTTTTTTTTATAATCCAGGGGTTCCTAAAAAAATTTTGCCAGCTGAACCCTTTGACCCTAATTATTTTATTAAAGTACCCCCTGGTATTTTAAGATATTTTAAAAAAATTTCTCATTATTATTTTAATGACATCAGCATGTATAAATATTGCTATTTTCTTATAACTTTTATACATTTTCTTTCATTTAATTCACCATTGGCATTTTTTATCCCATTCAGTGATTGCACCACATATAATCATTATCAGTCACAGTGAAAAAAAAAAAATAAAATTAACAAATTAAACAAAACAAACAAAAAAAAAAAAACACTTGTGAAGTGGTCTATTTTTATCTGTCACTTCTGTTTTCATTTTCTTGATCATTTTTAAATGTGTTTTATTTTTGTATGTACATTCGATTTCTTGAAATGAAATAACCAATATTTACATTTTTAGTAATTCAAAATGACAAAGTAACAAAGCTAGGGGCTGTAGTAACCATTATAACCTGAGGTGTGGGGACATTTCCCTCTTACTTCTAGAAATATTTTTAGGAAATGAAACATATTAATATTCCTAGGAAACTGTACATTCTCTTTTAAGTTTCGGCAGCCGTGCAAGGAAATAGTAGCCGGCCGTCTTAACAACACCTTTAAGACCCAGAAGAAGTCTCTGCCAGCTGCCAGTTCGGCTACTGAACCAAATCAAAAGCAGCTAACAGTACAGCCCAAGGCGGTGCAGCCTTTAGCTATTGATTTTCAGTACTATAGGAAAAACAATGTCAGGTTAATGACTCTGAGGTTAGTTTCAAAACATGATTATGTTGCTGATAATTAAATAAATTATGTTACATTATATCTGGGTATGGAGAGTAGAATGTAATCAGTTGCATGAGAGTGTGCACTCTCTCACTCTTTCTCACACACACATAAACAGTGCACAAGGAGAGAGAATTAAGCCGCATAGGCGCAAGGATATTTAAAAGGAAAATTTACATGTTTGGTCTGGTCTAAGTTGTGTTCTTTCCTGTCAGAGCATGCTACACAACTCTTGTCATATCTAGACTGGACTACTACAATGCTCTTCTGACAGGACTTCCTGCATGTACAGTTAACCTCTGCAATTGATCCAGAAAAAGGAACACATATGCCTTTCTGTCTATGTGCCTCCAGAAGCTTGCGATTGGCGGGTGAATGGTGCTTTGTGGTGCAATCTCAAAGAAGCACAAAATCACTTTCTCTTACTTTCACTTCCATTGTTCCTCACTGGTGGAACAACATTCTAAACTCCATCCGAGTAGCTGATTCTCTAAGTACTTTCAAGAAACATCTAAAAATGCATCTCTTTCATGAGCACTTGACCCAATCCACTAATGCACTGACTATCTTCTTTCTTCTTGTCTTCTTTATCCATCAGTGTTTTTAAAATTAGGTAAATTATTGAAATATTTTGGTACGCAACTATGACGAGGAGGAGGGGGTGGCCGGGCCTTCAGGACACACGCCCTCCTCCTTGTCACACCGACCTATTCACTCTCTCACAAACCCCCTGTAGTTCCCTCACCAACCCCAGGGGTTCGAGAACCTTCGTTTTGGAAACACCGGTCTAATCTATGCTTTCGTCTGCCACTGCCACTTGGGGATGGTGATTTCAGAAGCAGAACTTTCAACCTACTTCTGCCAAAGTCACATCGCGATCACCCTGAAAGGGAGCATGGGAAAATTTATAATTTTTCCTCTGCTCATGTCCATCATGACATCTCAAACTCATGAGGTGCATGAGAGAACATAAGCAACAGAGGCATTTTACACACTGAAGGGGTCATGATATGTCTTTTTTTAATTATTTTAATATGTTCCTTGAGGTTCACTTATAATAGCAAGGCAATTTTTGGATGCAGCCAAAGTTCAGATACAACAGCCCTAACAAAAGTGTAGCTCCGATGCTGGTGTTCTCCGTTGGTGTTGTTGTTTTCTTTGTTGCTGCTATTGAATTGTGCGTGCCAACAATGTCAGAAGAAAAATGGATGATACTAGATGATGTCACTAGGGGGGTTACTTTTTTGAATGCAAATGCAAAAGAGGAAAGGTCTCCTCGGGTGTTCTGTTCCTCATAAGAGTTCTCATTTAGAAAGTTACTAAGAGAAAAGTATCAGGACTGTAGCTAGGAAAGGGACTTATGTCGCTTAGATAGGGTCAACACTGCCCGAGATTGGCTCCAACTTTAACAGACCTCCAGACTACCGACATGCCTTAACAACTTCCGCTCCAACAACGGACCTTATTGGGACCCCATTTTTAAAGACAGCACTGAGATGAACCTTTGAAGTACTATTGTTCAGGATATTACATCACTAAATTAACTTGTCAGGTGGCTGGTAATTTTGTTTATTACAGAACATCATTGGCAACAGTTCTGCTTACTGTCATTTCATTTTTAAGAGTGATGTAATCTGGATGCATATGGGCTGCAATGTTACCATGGATTCGAAACAGATACTATATTAAGAATTACCAGAAATATTTGTATGAATTTCTGCTGTTAACAATAGTAACAGATTGGTATCTGACTCAATTATGATTTTCTGTGTTGCTCTTTGTTGAAGGGTTTAGAACAATTATGTAATGACAGAATGTATTAATAAAGCTAATTAGTTTAAAATTACATCTTTGATGTTGCAAAATCTGCAAACAACATCTCTTAACTGTAGTTGTCCTTCAATTATTAGTATGATTTAATTGTGTCTTTGTTGGCATCCTGGAGAACTGCATGACACAATCTGTGTAGCCATGCATTTAATTGTTGGTTCTTTTTGCAATACCTTCATAAGGAAATGTCACTCTACCGATCTAATCATCCATCTGGTGCGTGTTGCATTATGTATGTTATTATGCATGTTATCATACTATATTTTACCAGCTGAGTTAACAGCTATCAGACAAACGTATGTATTATGTATTCAATTTGTTCCTGTTTTTTACATTGCATTTAGAGCTGGGTAAATCTGAAATCAATGTATATGTATATATATATATATATATATATATATATATATATATATGTATATATATATATATATACAGTTGTGCTTAAAAGTTTGCATACCCTGGCAGAAATTTTAAAATTTTGGCATTGATTTTGAAAATATGACTGTTCATGCAAAAAACTGTCTTTTATTTAAGGATAGTGATCATATGAATCCATATATTATTACGTAGTTGTTTGGCTCCTTTTTAAATCATAATGAAAACAGAAATCACCCAAATGGCCCTGATCAAAAGTTTACATACCCTTGAATGTTTGGCCTTGTTACAGACACACAAGGTGACACACACAGGTTTAAATGACAATTAAAGGTTAATTTCCCACACCTGTGGCTTTTTAAATTGCAATTAGTGTCTGTGTATAAATAGTCAATGAGTTTGTTAGCTCTCACGTAGATGCACTGAGCAGGCTAGATACTGAGGCATGGGGAGCAGAAAATTACTGTCAAAAGACCTGCATAACAAAGTAATGGAACTTTATAAAGATGGAAAAGGATATAAAAAGATATCCAAAGCCTTGAAAATGCCAGTCAGAACTGTTCAATCACTTATTTAGAAGTGGAAAATTCAGGGATCTCTTGATACCAAGCCAAGGTCAGGTAGACCAAGAAAGATTTCAGCCACAACTGCCAGAAGAATTGTTCAGAATACAAAGAAAAAACCCACAGGTAACCTCAGGAGAAATACAGGCTGCTCTGGAAAAAGATGGTGTGGTTGTTTCAAGGACAACAGAAAAAAATGCACTTATTAAACTACCTTGACGATCGGCTGCTGTTATCCCAATAGGAGGAGTTGGCATGCAAGCACAGGGATCTGTTGCTTATACACTTGTAGCATTTGGGAAGTCAATTGGGCAACGAGTACCCTTGTGCCTAGTCGGCAGGCTCTTGGAAATGAAACTCAACTCAGTAACATGTCGGCTCGTCTGACTGACACACGGATTCAGTCTATTCTCTAATGCTTGAAAAAGTTCAAGCTGAGAGCATCTCTGCTGCTGCGATAGTTCCAGCAGGTGTTGGGGTTGATGGCCTCCTCGGCTGCCGTCACCCCTATTGGATTACTGCACATCTTCAGTGCCTGGTCAGCTTAAGGATATCTTGTCATATGTGTTGAGCAGTCAGTGCCACTGTGTAGCCACGCTTGCAATTTGGAAAACACCTTCAATTTATCAATTTATTTGACACAAAGTTGTCACGACGGACGCGTATCGCTCAGGCTGGGGTGCCTGTGTGACAGTCTGGAGCGAGAAACGTCCCCTGTTGATAAGTTCAATGCACATCCCTGGTCGTCAGAACTGCGGTGCAGACTTGCTCTTACATCAGTACTTCAGACCAGGGGAATGGAGACTTCATCCTCAGAGAGTTCAGGGGTTTTGGGAGGTATTCAATGAAGCCAAGGTGGACCTGTTTGCCTCCCCGAAGACGACACATTGTCACCTTTGGTTCTCCATGACACAAGCTCCACTAGGCATGGACGCCCTAGCTCACAAATGTCCAGCAGAAAGCAAGTATGCTTTCCCTCCTGTCCACTTGCTACACCAAGTGTTGTAAGTTTCGGGGAGAGGAGTGGTCCAAACACCCTTGGTTTCTGTAGTTGCTAGAGCTGTTGGATGCTCCTCCGTAGAGAATTCCCTT
The DNA here is from genome assembly GCF_019703515.2 of Myxocyprinus asiaticus. Taxonomy (NCBI): domain Eukaryota; kingdom Metazoa; phylum Chordata; class Actinopteri; order Cypriniformes; family Catostomidae; genus Myxocyprinus; species Myxocyprinus asiaticus. Next base: position 11,207,986 of record NC_059360.1, on the reverse strand, counting down.
GAGGAGAGATCTACTCATGTCTGGCCCTTGAATGGGGCTAGTCAGACACTCAGGGGTTGTTGCAGTCAGTGCTCGACACCATATCACAAGCTAAAGCTCCCTCGACGAGGTGGCTCTATGCTTTGAAATGATGCGCGTTGCCCTGTGCAGGTCCAAGGGGTCAATAAAAATTGTTTGACATGAAGCTTTATTGTAAAAAAAAATTAGTTCACGCTGGCAGGAGGATATGCTGGCAGGAGGATGTCCACCACCATTAACATTCTCTGGTTCAGTTGAGCGCATCACCAGCATCATTGGAAAAACTTTGATTAAATCAAGACTGTAACAGTGATATACTTCCCTTCCAACTGGAAGAATTTTCAAAGAAATTGATAGAATGCCTGAAGAAGGTCTTTGACCGAAACACTGTAAGCTACAACAGTGCAGGATTTTTTTTTTTTTTTTATGTTGTATTGGTGTACTCACCTGCCCAAAACATGTGCTTATTTATAGCTTTAACAGCATTAACATTGACCACACATTATCAACTGAACGTGATGTATCGATGCCTATACAAAATTAGTAAAACCTAAATTAAAGAGTTCATATCAAATGAAGAAACTCTCCAACCAGTCACTTTAGAGGGCATTATTAAAAAATAAAAATAAACATAAACAGCGTCTTTCCACAAACTGTTTACAAACTGTTTGCCCCATGCCAAGCAAATCTTCTGGAATAATTATATACAATTTGTGAGCAGAGTGAGAATAAACTATACATTGAAGAAATAAATGCAAGCACCAAGGAAACTTTTTTAATTAAGGTTTAAAACTTTTTCCCCTAATGTATGTTATTTTTTAAGGTTAATTTCACTCATTTAATTATTCGTTTTTTTTTTTTTTTTTTTACATTACTTATTTAATTTAACTTCTATCAAAATGTAGTCATTGAACTCTGTCTAAAAGAACATAAAATATTTGGATAACTTACACACAATTTACACACGGAAACTTTCAAGAACCCGAGAATTCACGTCAGAACGGCTTAATGAACGATTTACACAAAAACTTGTTCTGCTCGTGAGGCCCATGGTGTGGGCAGGTAATAGAACATCTCAGTTACAAATGTAACCTTGGTTCCGTGAAAGGAGGGAACAAGACACTGTGTAGCTTTCTGATTTCTCATTGTTTAGGGACTGAGACTTCAGTTGAAAAATCCTGATGAAAATGCGAGGTGCTCCAGGTTTATATGCCTGCGATGACGCCCGCATAAGAGGCAGAGCATCAAGCGCCATCTGCTTATAGACTGGCATGATTCTATATGGGCTTCAGATATCATCACTCCTGGGTTGAGTTCCCACAGCATCAGCTACTGACCCAGTGTCTCATTCCCTCCTTTCACAATGGCATAATTTATGATGCAAAAAATGCTTGAGTCTCTACTGTTCTGGCTGGCAGATTGTCTGGAGAGTATTTTGGATCATGCAAATAGGTCTGAGTCATGGGCTTTGACCATGCATCTATTATTCACAGGCTTTAGATCTTCCCAACCTAAACTGACACATTTCAATGTACTGTATCTGTTTATTTGGATTTCTTACATTTTGTACTTCTTACTTGAACCTTATGTTGTTAACCTCCTAGAATTTACAGAAAATAATTGTAGATCCAGGCATGAACTGCTTTCTGTTCCAAAACCTGAGAAGCATAACTTTGGTGGATTTATTATGATTATTGTGTATAAAAGATGGATGGATACCCAGAAGGGTTGAAACTGAAACTGTGGAAGAACAACTCCATTTTAATGGCAATGATTAAAGATTGAAATTAAATGCTTAACAAGCACGGTTGTAGTGTTTACATGTTGACATGCTTTTGGCTATATAGTTTAATTGTGGCCAAAATTGCCTAGAGATTAATAGAAGTGACCCAAACACATGTAATGTGATTGCATGTGGGTTCTACTAAGACCACTTAGATGCAACCCCTAGTTATGCTCCTTTTGCTGGAAACTTAGCAAATGCACACAGATCAGAATTACAATGATGCCAGGACTGCACTGTAGTTATCTACTTTGTATATATGTCCATGTAGAGAGACACTTAATGCATTCATTATCTGGTTTGAGGTTTGAGGTTTGCAATTGCTACTTTACTGCCATTATGCAACATGAAATATGCAGTGTCTTTCATGCTACAGACGGCTGCTAGAATAGATCTGAGATTGCCTTCAGAGGAAGAAAAGGATGATACTGAAGAAGAGGAAGATAGAGTTTTATGCATTAATTTAGTATGCATTCACTCAAATATCCTTTGTTAGAATTATTTAAGTGTGAAAACTATTGTAGGGTCACACATTTCTTGTGAAATTAATATAATTATTAAAAATGTATTATACCTCCACTTCAAAAAGTTATGTAATTGATACTTTGACCCCAGGAATCAGGTAATAAAATTCTTGTTTCACAATAGGCGAGTGGAGGCGAGGGCGTGGTCGAGCGTTCATCTGGGGAGAGAAGAAGCGGTAAGGGTTTTCACCTGAGATGAATTGCTGGTAATTGCTGTTTCTATGTTCGCAGTGAGACGGGAAATAAAAGGTGCCCAGGTCATGGATTGGGAGAGAAAGAAACAGACGCCAAAAAGCTTTGTGTGCGTGTGACGAGGAGAGAAACCAAAGCTATTTTGTGTGTTAGCCATTGCTGTAATTGACTTTCCTTTTAAGCTTCACTGTTACTCCTTGTGCTAATGTGTTTTATGTTTATAAGAATAAAGAGTGACATACCTGAGTTGGAATCGCCGTCTCCCGCTTTATAGTGCATAAATCATAAGGCAGTGATATTTAACAGAAATCTGAATTCATCACATCATCTTTCATCATTTTGAGACAGAAACTTTTCGGTTACATGGAACGTAACCCTGGTTCCCTGAGTGGGAACAAGAGCTGCGTTTTCGCTATGGGACACCGACTGAGTGTCTGAGTGGTCTGAAGCCCTTACACGAGCATGCCAATTTATTGGCTGATGCCGCTTAAGCGACGCTCCAAGGGAGCTATGTCACGGGCTCCATAAAGGCGCTCACTTTCACGCCATCAAGTCAGATTTTCTGCTGGAAGACACAAGCCTATACAGCTGCTAGAGAGTATGGCCAGCTACGCAGCTACTCGTTCCCACTCAGGGAACTGGGGTTACGTTCCATGTAACCGAGACGTTCCCTTTCATAGGAACTCGAGCTGCGTATACGCTATGGCAAAAATATATATTCACACCATGCGAACAGTAGCTGCCAACTGTCTAAGCCTGTGTGGAAAGCATATAGTGGCGAACAAGCAAGCTAAAGCATCTGAATAAAAAGAAGGAATTATGAGTTTACTCCTGTTCCAACATAGAGAACCTGGAAAGCAGGAGTCAATCCCTTGTCCAGATTATAAAATCTAACGGAGAGGACCACCCTGCCACCATACAAATGTCCTCCAAGGATGCACCTCTAGCTAAAGCCTATGAGGATGCCATGCTCCTCGTAGAATACCCGAAGGCAAATACCCGAAGGCAAAGGTAAACTGCGCTCTTCGTAAACACTTGAAATTGCATCAATAAGCCAATGAGACAGTGTTTGCTTGGACACCGAAACACCCCTGTTGCGGCCACCAAAACACATAAACAACTACTCTGACTTATGCCACTGGCTAGTACTGTCAACATAAACTCGCAGCGCCCGAACTGGGCAAAGTATATGCAACCTTTCATGCTGCGAGCGAAATTACATCAAAATAACCTTGGGAAAGTAGCCCAGACGAGGTCTTAACACGACCCTTGAACACCCTGGCGCAAAATCCATACATAAGGGATTGATTGACAGGGCATGCAAATCACCAACTCTCTGAAACGATGCCAATGCCACTAACAGGGCTATTTTAAGAGTCAAAAGCTTATCAGTGACTGTTGCCAAGGGCTCGAACAGAGCACCTGAGAGCGCCTCTAAAACAACAGATAAAATCCCATAAAGGAACGCGGACGGGACGAAAAGGTCTAAGCCTGCATACCCCATGCATAAAACGAGAGACAAGAGAATGTCTGCCAACAGAGAATCCATTGATAAGCGCATGCTCAGCCGCTATATCGGCAACATAGACTTTAAGCATTGCCGGGGCAACCCTGGCCCTAAAACACTTCTGCTAAAATTCCAGCATTGTACCGACAGGGCAGTGAACTGTATTTTCATCTCGCGCTGTACACCAAGAAGCAAAAATATGCCACTTGAACGGATAAAGCCTCCTAGTTGATGGAGCTCTAGCATTTAGAATGGTATCAAACACAGCGGGGGATAACCCATCATTCAAAACGGCGCCCCACTGAGGAGCCATACCCATAACTTCCACAAGTCTGGCTGGGGGTGCCAAATGCTGTCCCAAGCCTGAGACAACATGTCTGTTCTGACTGGAATCTCCCAAGGCACTTTCTCCAGGAGAGTGACCAGAGTCAAAAACCATACTTGAGATGGCCAAAAGGGTACCAATAACAGAAGCTGAACCCGATCCTACTGAACTCTCTGTAGAACTGCGTGCAGCAGACTGATCGGTGGAAATGCGTAAAGACATGCTGTCGGATACTGATGCGCCAATGCATCGATGCCCAGTGATACTGGAGGCAAGAGGGAAAAACAGAGGGGACAGTGTGATATCTTGCTCAATGTGAACAGGTCCACTTCCGCTCTGCCAGACCTTCTCCAGATTCTCGCTGGCCCGTCCAAACCCCATTGGTTGGACGACCCTCATATTCAGCGCCCCAACCCATGGAGGAGGCGTCTGTCGTAATAACCTTGTGGCAACACATTTGTCCCAACGGAATGAATGACATCAGAAGGTGGGTCCGTTTCCATGGTAACAGAGCTTAGTAGCATCCATGTGTCACTTTGAAGAGACAGGACACATTCTTCAGTGTTTGAAGTCCCTTTGTGGAGTTCATCCAGCACTGAAAAGGTCTCACATGCAACATGCCCAGGGGAATGACAGCAGATGAGCCCCAAAGCCTATGAAATATTCTCACAGGGAGAGTGCATCCCACTCTGAACATCGCTAGACACTGGTAAAAAGACAGAACGCGAACTGGAGACAGACGCGCCTGCATCACCCACAAATCCAGCTCCACCCCTAGAAACAGAGTCTTTTGTCCTGCCAACAGAACACTCTTGTCTAGGTTTACACACAGCCCTAGATTGCTCAAATGGCTGAAAACGACATCTCGATGTTGGGCAGCCAAAGTCTCCAAGTGGGCTAACACCAACCAATTGTTGAGATAATTAAAAACGTAGATGCTTTGAAGCCTCAAGGGCATCAAAGCCTCATCCATGCATTTTGTGAAAGTGTGTGGTATCAGAGCAAGTCAGAACGGAAGGATGCAAAATTGATGCACTTTGCATCCGAAAGTGAATCTGAGAAAGCGCCTGTGCTTCAGCGTAATCTGAATATGGAAATAAGCTTCCTTCAAATATATTGTCAGAAACCAGTCCGCCGGCTGTACTTGTGACATAATTTGTTTCTGTGTCAGGATCCTGAATGACATTTCATTAGAGTGAAATTCAAACGTCTCAAATCCAGAATGGGACACACAAAAAAAATTGTATTTAAAAAAATTAAAAATGTAATAAAAAAAAATATTTAATTGAATGAATTAATTAAAGCTGCTGTCTTTTTTCAGGACCAGTACATAATGTCTGTAAAAGCTGCATTCTCTCTGAGAAGGGGGAATCCTCCTCTATTGCCCCTTTTTCTGAGAGAGTGAATTTCCGAATAAAAAATTAGGCTTTCCGAACAGAAACTTCTGTTGGAACAACCCCATTGAATACCGGGGTCAGATCCTCCAAGCTGACAGACGGGCAGACAGAGGGATTAATGCATGGCTCTTGCCTGCAGCGCGACCTGTAACCACTAGATGGTGCTTGGCTTACTTTTGGCGACTGCCTTTGCTCCTCTAATACTGTGGCTGGTTGAAGGGAATTTGATAATGTTTTTGCCTTTATTGTATTTAGGCATAAATGATGAGTGCCCTGAAATATATCTACAGTAGGGTCGCTGACAGAATAAACCTTTTCCCTGGTATTTTAAATGGGGAAAAGCATATAAACATTGGGGGGGAATGTTTATTTGAGAGAACTGGTTCACCACAATGGCCCCAGCCTTCTTTATGGGGGGACAACATGTGGTGCTTATGATCACTGTGTGTCTTGTGTACACTTGTGCTTGATGAACATCGAATTCTGTTATGCATGTCTCGAGAACTTTGGTCAAGGAGACAGAGGCTGAATTTGGGATGCGGTTTATTAATGTTCGCTCCCCAGCGCAAACTGCGGGGGGAAACTGAACCATATTCTGGCTGTTGGGTGTTTGAGGCGTGTACAGTGGCAAACTCAACCTGATACTGTCCGAAGGGCAAACAGGAATGACACAGATACGTTTGTACAGTCCGGTTTCTTTAACTTAATCGTGAACTGCAAGTCCAAACGAATACTCGGACACGCCTGTGATGGCGGGAATGAACTAGGTCCCCAATCTTTCTGAGGGGGTACAAAACTCATGTCTGGCACCTTATGTGGCTCTCTGGTGGGACGCTGCAAGGATACCAAACGTGAACACACCTGAGATGCAGCGGGCTTTTCTCTTTCTCTGCAAGGAAGCATCTGCTGGAATGCAGCAGTCTGCTGTTTCACAGCACAAAATTTTTCCACCACCAACTGGACTGCATCGCCAAACAAATCGGATTGTGACACAGGGGCATTCATTAGAAAGGCCCCATCCATGAGGCCCGCCATACTCTGACCAACAGCATGAGGTATGTGTTTGGTGGCTCTCAGCGCCAAATCAGAAGCCCGGCGTAATTCCATGATGGCCTCAGCATCCAGCCCAGCGTCTCTTCCATCGCCAGGACCGAAGTATATCCATGGTCAGAAGCTTGACACACATTAGAAAATTCAGAGGCTGATTGATTTGTGATCCTGTCAGAGTAAGGTTGATCCCAGGACTTTGAAATCTCATGATGAAGGTCTGGGGGAAAAGGGAGCAGCCTACGAGGCATAGCTGTGCATTGGCCCACAAAAAAGAGTCGTCCAAGATCGATTTCTGATCCTCTGACTGCGTTTCATCCAGCCAGTCCAGGTGCAACTTCTCCTGCATGTGTAATAACCTCCAGCAAGTCTGTATAAGTTATAGAAGGTCTGTAAATCCAACCGCTAGGAGGCAAGTCTTCAGAAAATCTTCAGAATCCGACACCACCATAGACATGGCATCTTCATCCTCAACACTGAAGGAAACCGCTGTGCGGGCCTCAGGGCTAGGATGCAAGTGCCCGCATGTAAATTCCATGGGATAACATCGGGCCAAATCCGGGGAGAGTGACAGAGAGAACCGGAGGTCGGCTTGCTGCTCAGCTCCCATCTCCTCGTTGTCCAAGCCAGCCTCCCTCGGGTCACGCTGGCAGACACCAGCACGCGGCTTGGCCGAATTTCCAAAGGAGGCAAGCCTTTCGCGGCACATCCTGATGTTCATTTAATCGCACTGTGGGCAATCCGAACCCTTCAATGTGGCCTCCGCGTGACGAAACCCCAGACAGGCAAAGCACATGTCGTGGGAAACTTCACCAACGATAAACCGCACGCACGGAGGCAAGCACTTCTTAAAATCCATCCTGTGTTGCCAGTCAAAAGGGAGAATAATAATGATCCTCACTTTGATGTGAGTCGCTAGTACAACACGGGCCAGACAAAAAATCTGACTTGATGGCACGAAAGCGAGTGCCTTTATGGAGCCCATGAAGTAGCTCCCTAGGTGTGTCGCTTAAGCGCTATCAGCCAATAATTGTATAAGGGCTTCAGACCACGTGACACTCAGATGGTGTCCCATAGCGAATACGCAGCTCGAGTTCCTACAAAAGGGAACCGAAGTTGTATACATCTGTAACTGTGCATGAATATCATTAAATGACTATATTGCCGTTTTTCTTCAAGGAATGGATCACATAGTTACATACAACTTCACTGCTGTCTTTTACTAAAAAGTTATCTTGAATGGCAAGGCAGCATCGGGCATTTGATCAATAAGAAATCTTAAATGCATTCAACTGCATCATATACAGTACGCCCCCCATGCCCCATATGTGTTTACTGAACTGTAACTGATTCACTACTGTGGGTGCAGGCCAAGCCATCAAGTCCCAAAGAAAGTCCCTCTGGAATAGGTATTTTATGTATTTAATTTTTTATAAAAGTTTGTACCTACTGCTTATAATCAAAGCTTGTTTCATGCAGTGGTTTAGTCATAAGACAATACTTATAGAAGACACATCACACAACTTTGGAAGCTTACCAGTTGTTTAGCTAGCAGTATGTTCTTCCGGAACTGAAAAACAACCCACAAAACTTTTTGGGTATCAACCATATTTAGACATACAGTAGATGACTGTAATAGTTTGCCATATAATAGAAGATCTCTGTTAGCAAGCTAATCAGTCACTTGCTAGCAGTATGTTTAGACAAATGCTCCAACGCAAATAAAAATCCTGACTTTTTGATTACTGCAATAGGGACACTCTTCATAAAATTATGTTAAGTACTTATTATGTTAAAATGGAAATAAGGATTTTTTTTTATTTTTTTTTTTTTATTTTTTTTTTTGTTTACAAATACTAGTGGTGAAGAAGTTACACTTCAGTATTAAGTTTCAGTAGATTTTCTAAGTTAAAAGCCTTTATCAGCCAAATAACAAAGGACACTCAGTTATTCAGGATAGATTTAAAGGCACTTAATCATTATTCTTACAGTCCAATCAATATCCTTTAATACATGACTTGCATTACACATAGATATGATTTTTTTTTTTTTTTTTTACTCCATTAACAAACAGCTTATGGAGTTTTAGGTTCCTTGCCACAGTCCCCTTTGCCTTGCTCTTTGGGGGCCTAAAGACAAATAATTTTAAGGCATGATTTTCAATACAATTTCTCAATGAGGATTTTAAGACATGTAAGTGTCACGGATTCACCAGGCTCTCTCGCCACACACGCACAACCTTCCCTCTCTCACGAATACTAATCACCTGCACCTGTCTCTCATCACCATGCTAATCAGCTCCCTAATATAAGCCTCACTCACTCCTCAATCAATGTCTGGTCTCCCATGGAATGTGGACTCACTTACCTGTTCCCCAGCTAGCCTCCAAAGTTCCACTCCAGTGATATTCAGTGGTTTCTCGAAACTTCCTCTCCAACATCTCCTACTGTCTGTTTCTCCTCTCCTCGTGTCTCTGTCTGATGCTTGTGTGTGTGTGTGTGGTTCTTCAAGGACTCTCTCTCCCTACATCATTTCAAACTGTTATCAGGTTACTGCTCAACATCTTCTGACTGATACTCACCTGTTTCCTTAAACTGTTTTTAATAAATACCTGCCTTCGGGTTCAAACACCATCTTCGAGTCTGGTTTTCCATTACAGTAAGACATTACAGCATACTGTAAAGCTGCATTGAAATGATGAGTATTATGAAATCACTATATAAATAAAAATGTCTTGACTGAAAAGTAGTTAGTGCATCCTTCAGCAAGCATATATAACTTGACACATTTATTCAAATTTTAAAGTATTTAATAGTACACCATTTAACAGAAGTATGGCGTTGAGTTTTCTGTAGCCAGCTAACACTCTTTATTCTAACTTACCTGCCTATTATTGTATGCACAGCATGTTTGAGATTTGCTGTGCATATACTGTAATCATAATGGATTTTTAATGACATTCAAATCTGGGAACAGTGTGGACCATTCAAAAAGTCTTGAACTAAATTTTCAAGCATATGTTTTTAGATTTTTTTTTTTTTTCTTTTTTTTTTTTTCTTTCAGACATTGGGACAATAGCCTAATTCTGGACTGTGAAAATAGTAGATTATTAAAAACAAAATGATTGTTTTAAAATTACATTTTAATAAAAATATTTTATGAACACGTTCAAAGTTTAAAAGTCTTAAATAGTTAATAGCTGGACAGTTGTTCACATCATGTAATATTTGTATAAAGTCACATAAGTAACTGTTGACAGGAAATTCATCCAAATTTCCCCAGTCCTTCACAATATTGCTGCCCTATTGAAAACCAAACCCCCAAAATATGATGCTATAAAGCCCTTGCTTGATACAGATAATTATGTGAATATAGAAAATGCTATCATTTTTCCCATCATACTTTTCACTGATGCAGTTTTCATTCCTTTTCAATCAAAAGAAGGTCTCTTGTCTTCATTCTTGCTCTGGTCCTGTGAAGGAGTTCCTGATTGAGGGAGCTGGATGGGGCTGTTGAGTGGAGGGGCTCTAAATCAAAGCCCACTGACAAAGCTTTGATTTCTCTCTTTTATTATTTATTTTGTTTTTCTCTTGCGTGATGTCATTTTCCCTCCTCACTTATCTATGTTGGCTCTACACAGGCTCAATGCCTGCTGCTTGGGTCATGAGCCTATGAGTTTCAGCTTTACATACAGCATGCTTATATGAGATACTTGCCAAATCTTTGAGAAGTGTACAGAAACAGGATAAAAAGAAGACATGGAAGAAACATTTAGCAAGCTGGTTGTAAAAAAAGAAAAAAGCTCTTTTAATTGTAAAGGCATTGCCTGATCTCTATGACTATTTTTTATTTATTTTTTTTACAATAAAATGTGCATATGTGTGCTGGACCTACCTAAAAAAATAATTCTTTGAATAATATATTATTAGTAAAAATGTGAGATAGTATGTTAGATGGTGTCACATGGTACACCCTCTTTTGAAAATGAATGAAACTTGAAGCAAACACTTTGCAGTCATAGTACAGCGACAACAGATCAGTTACATGTATTATATCTATCTTTGTTTTCACTTACAGAGAAGCACTGTGGTGGTATCAGATGGTAATTGCATGGTACTATGATGTATATAATGGCACTAATGGATTACCATATTCATATCCCATGGTATTTACATGGTACTTCAAAGGTTACCATGATATTACCATGGTAACATGTCAATACTCAAATTTTTTTTATCTGGTAACATCTTAAAATAATGTTCCCTTGATAATGGTTTATAAATGGGTTCAATAATGACCAACAAGCCATTAACAAATGCATTATAATCCTTGATTTGCAATTATGACAACATGAATATAAAGGGTGACTTCCATGCAATACTTGTAAGTTAAAATGGATCGCTATTTGGCAGGTATTGCATGAGTTTTCATACATTTCATTGATTTCTAAATCATTTCCTAATTAAATATTAGTCATTAATGGACCCTTTTATAAATGCCTTACAAAGTGAAAATTAATTTAAAGTGTTACCTTTTATCTTTGACTTCCACTATCTCTACATACAGACAAAAATATTTATTTGTCTTTGTCTTGTGATCTTTCTCCAGGGTGGTTTCTCTCAGTCAATGGCTCAGCTCTGACAGGCCCATGGGTTTTAAGCCCGTGGCTGCGTGCTGCCCATTGGCCCTGTGGTTTGGATGTGTCGGTTTTTTTGCACCCCAGGCAGAGTGGACGTTACACCGTCTGGCTCATTGAGAGGGACAAGCCCCCACTTGCTCTCCTCACCACAGAGCACCCCCATGTCATCGGGTGAGTTTGCCAGTGGCACTTTCTCAAGTACAGAGTTTGATGTTATGCAATTCTTAAAACTTTTGAGTCTTAAATCCACATCACTGCACTAACACCACCGACTCCTGTTGCATTTAGTGTGCAGTATTTGTACAAGTTACAAATTAACAATGTAATTTTGGCTTAGCAAAGCAGCACTGTATTAATATTCTTCAAACATTCTATATCTATTGTTTTATTTTTTATTAATTTTTTTGCAATTAATTCAGATCGAACCACTTACTGTAACGTACAGACTCCGTTCAAACATTAACTTTAGATAACTTCAGCCTGAGGTGTGCTTTTTATTATTATTATTAGTAGTAGTAATCTAAGATTAAGTTGGGTTACAAAGTTAGAATTTTTACCATTCAACAACCAATATGTCTTTGTGATATTTGCATACTGAATTAAATTAGGACTTTTTTGCCCGTCTTTATAATAAATTTCATTAATAAATCATTAACAAACATTATATAATTCTAACAGATCATTGGTTAATGTTCAATATATACTGTATATTAAAATAATTAGAAATATGAGATAATGTGCTTGTTAATTTAACTATTACGTCCCCTAGGGGTAGGTTGCAATAAAATAAAGGGAGGTGTGCTCACACAACCATCAGACCAAAACCCAAAACATCGATCATGGATCCAATATTGTTTTTTATTGAAAGTAGATATTTAAAAAATAGTGAGCAGCAGGTATTTTGGCTTCAGGGTGACCCCTAGCCCCCCCCCCCCAAAAAAAACAACAAATTAACAAAAAAAATGACTTAACCTGAAAGGAGAAATAAAATACAATCAAATTAACCTTACTTCTCTGACCAAAAAAAAAAAAAAAAACAACAATATAAAATAAACAGGGCGGGTCACTTGCCTGAAATGTTTCTCATGATCTTAAAAACCTTTTGATCTGAAGACATATGCTTAAATGTTTGAAATTAGTTTTGTAGACAAAAATATAATTGTGCCACCATATTGACTTGGACTGAATAATTAAGAAAAGCATCCACTAAGTGCCCAGCATATAGATGGGAACTGTTTCAATACTGTTTAAAAAGCATCCCAGGGTGATACCTCAAGAAGTTGGTTGAGAAAATGCCAAGAGTACATTTCTGCTAAATCTAGGCAAAGGGTGGCCACTTTGAAGATGCTAAAATATAACAGTTTTGATTTATTTTGGATTTTTTTAGTCACAACATAATTCCCATAGTTCCATTTCTATTATTCCATAGTTGTGATGACTTTACTATTATTCTAAAATGTGAAAAAAAAAAAAAAAAAAAGAATGAGTAAGTGACCCTAAACTTTTGAACAGTAGTGTACAAACCTAACTGCTGAGAGCACTGAATCAAACACTACTGCAGAGAAGTACAAAAATGCAAAGAACTCTAAAAGTCTAGGTGTTGGTCTGGCGGCTGGTGGGGAGTGTGGAGGAGTGCGATCGGCCCAAAGTTGCAACAGCTCACATCTGAACGCCAGCACAGAGATTTTATTAGCAGTGCAATCAGGAACAGCCAATCGCCATCACACAGGTGGAACAAAGAATTGGCAAATTGGCGGCACCTGAAACAGACACACCGAGCACAAACGAAACACACTCTCACACACACAGAGAAAGAGCAAAAGCACAACAGCAATAAGTGCACAAAACAAACATGGGATGTAACATTAACTAATGGTCTGTTAAGCATTATGTAAAATAAATTCAAATACTTCCTATATGGCCTTGCACTTTTTAACATTTACAAACATTTTAACAAATGTTATATGATTAACAGATCATTTGTTAATGTACATTTGAATGCTTACAAATGTCATTAAACTTAGGTTTTAGTTGTGTACTGGCTACAGACATCAGTAACAATACAAAATAACAAGAACAGCTTACTTGAGAGAAAATCTGTTTATTGCCTTTTGTTTATTTAAAAAAATAATAATAATAATGTAAAAAAAAAAAAAAAAACAATATATGTTTTCCTGAAAAATATTTACAATCACATATTCTAACAAGCACATGTTGTTATCTGAATCTTCCATGTCTTGCAATAAACCGGCATTAAACTAAAACTTTTATGAATAAATACCTATTTAAAGAAACGGTCACTGAAAATGAATCAATAGTGGTTGAATTTCACGCCAGAGAGTGGGTGGTCACCTTTTCCCATTACCGAGATTATGTGCTCTCTGATTGGTGGATCCATGAAGGACTTCAGGATTATGGGTAGTGTAGAAATTCACAGGGAATTCCGATGCTGCTTTCGTTTGTTGACCAAATCTCACGACTTGCGGGCAGTGAACTGCCGCTTGTAATTATTGTATTTTTTTTTCTCCTTATTTTGTAAGCATTGTTTCATGGATGAAAGCAACCATTTTAGGGCATTCTCTTGATCAAAACATCACCATACCGACTTTTTGCTTGCATCATCAAAATGTCATTGTCATGCCATTCTCACCTCAGTTCAGACAGAGACTATTTAGTAGAGATTGGCCACTTCTATCAAAATGAAAGGGAGAAATTGGAAAGCCCAACAGGCAATGAATGTAGAAAGGAAGTCCCGCCTTACAGGTCAAAAAGTCAATCACCTTTTAGATACAGACATCGCCTGACAATTAACTTGACATGACACACAAGAGCCATTTTGAGTGATGAGTTAAAAATACAGCATTAGAGTGACATTTCAGTAGTGCAGGCAATAAGTTCCCCCAGTGACATTTTGGTCATGAGAGTGTGTAGCTAGGAAATTACTCAATTTGACCAATGAAGAGTGAATGAACCTCCACCACAGCGCAGGAAAAAGAGGAAACATTGATAGGAGGTTAGCTCAATGACAGGTGTTCAGTGTGAGCAGTGGGAAGAAATCTCCGGTGGTGTGTTTCCCCTCGCTATGCACCGTCCAAAGTTTTGCCGTTGACTGGGGGAGGGGGTTGTGGTTATTGAATAGTTCAATTGAAATAGATATTTTGGTAACTCCTACAAAAGTAAAAGGCTTGTTACTTGCTATTACACACGGTAGAGACATATATATTTTTTATTTGATTATCAAGGTAACAGTTCTTTGTTTAATAGTGATTTGATAAATGATCATCTTTCTTAAAAATTTGACTGTTTTCTCCTTGATTTATGATAAAATTAATATTCTCTGTTTAAGGATACAGTATACTATAAATTTGTTATTGAGGCAGTAAGCACAACGTTTCTCTCCCAAACTAAGTATTTTTATTATTTTGATTTGTTATTAATGTCTGTATCAAGCATAAAACTATATTTCTCAAACCACCCCATAACCAAACTTTGTTACAGTAGCTCAAAGACTCAAATAAATTATTTGTAAACCTTTATTAACATTTACATTGGATGGTTAGTTTCAACTTTAGATTGAGTACTTCAAAAATATGTACACATGATTAATAACTGATTTGTAAAAATGTGTGTATATAGTAAAAGAATGCATATAAACCACAACAAACAAGCATAAAATGTGTGGCCTTTACAGATCTTGATTACTGATTAGCTGGACATTAATTAATTAATTTCTGGTAAAAATAAATAGTGTGTGAATTGGTGAAAATATCAATAATTTCCAAAAACATGACATTTAAAAAGTAAATGAGCTCATTTATAAATAATGTATGGAAATGTTTATTGACATTTGTAAGCATTTAAATGTGCATTAACAAATTATCCTTTAATCTTAATATAATATTAGCCAAAAAAAAAAAAAAAAAAATGTAAACGAAAGCTTAATAACATTTGAAACTATTTGAATTTACAGTTAACTAATGATCTGTTAAGTAATGTTAGTTAAATTCATTAATTAACATTAACAAGCACATTATCTCATATTTCTATTCTATATTTCTATTTGAAAATACATTAATGATCTGTTAAGCATTGAATATAGTTTGTTAATGATTTATTAATAAAAGTTAAAGTCATCATGAAGTGGTATTCACAACCATTTTTTTCATCCATAATCTGACGTATTTCCGTGTGAAACAGGATATGAAAAAAAAATAAATTCAGAGGCGGAGCAAGAATTACATTTTGATGAAAGACTACTTGGACAAACATTTGTTTCTTCTTTGGAAAAACATGCACAGATTAAAAGTTCACAAAAAGACCTGGAACCTGTATTAATAAAATAAATAGGGTAAATTTTGATTTTATGTTAACTCAAACACTATTCTTTCATGCTGATATTTGACACTGGTATTTCCCTCTGGTAATGCAAATATGGTTGTATTAATGAGGTTTTGAATTTCTTCAATACACATTGTATTTATGTTGAAGTTCTCAGTATCTTAAACTGACAGTATCTAAATATATATATATATATATATATATATTATTAAAAACTTTTGCCATTGTAACTTTCAACTAGTAGTCAACACCTCCAGTTCTTCCTTTCTAAGGTTAACACCCAGTAGATTTGCTTCTCTGTCCCCGAGGCACCTCTTTTAGTTCCCAGATATTTCTTGTTTGTTGGCTTTGCCTCTGCAGCAGAACTCTGTATTTTTGAAGGCTGGGCAGCATATAAATGTGCTCATCCATGTGTGCCATTTTCTGATAAGGAAAAGTGTCCTGATCAATATAGAGTTCCTCTTGAGGTCATTATTTATGATCATCCAACACACATATCTGCATGTAATTTTGCCCATGGCCATACCCAGGGTTGAACTCTTCACATTTACAAAGAAATATCCAGTGAATCAGGTATATAGAACCCCAGAGCTAAAAATTGCACACTGAGCATAAATGATACCGTATTGTAATACATATAAACTAAGAGAAATTGAACAATTCCATGCAGAACGACTTAAATCCAGAATCTACACTGGCATTCCTCTGAGCTATAAAGAAATTCGGACTGGTGCAAGCGAGTTTCTCACATCTGGCAAATCTTAACTGTGGGGGAAGCACAGTGAAACTCCTCGGCCTTTGATGTCAATCAGATAAACCCCCAACTCATCACATGACTGATAAGCTGAGGGACTGTTCTATGACTGCCATGGAAACCTCCATTGTTCTTCAATATGAACAACTCATGAGGCATGTTTCCAGCTCACCAGCTCACATGAAGCTTAATTCACGAACATTTGACATGGACTTTGGACTTGCTTATTTTACTACTATCAAAATACACAGCCATATGTAGGATTATACTTAAAAAATGGACAAATGCATCCTATGCAGATGATAACCCTGACAATTATGTTTCTCATATCGTGTAATGTATTATCCATGTTTAAAACTAACAAACGAAATATTAGGGAGTTTTATCATGCATTATAACCGAATTATAGGACAGAAATGAAATGTTTGTTATTTTAGTTGTATGTTGTAGATTAGTTAAAAAAGTCTTGTTTGTATTCAAAGAGAATTTGACTGTGTATTTGATCAAATCATATCGGTCCCTAGAAATCTGTCGATCCTAAAAAATATGCATTGCTCATAACAGTATTTCAATCAATTTGTGATATTATTTTCAATAGCCATGAAAGTAGTATTACTGTAAGAATTAATCTTACGTGCCGATCAGCTCATCGCTGACCGAAGACTTTGATCGGATGTAACCATTAATTAATTTAATATTCCCCAAATCAATCGTTAATCCCCTTATTGAGCTAAATTCCTTGCATTAATGGTTGGAAAATGATGCAGGCATAAGCTTAAAGCCATAAGCTCACCATTATGCAAATGAACTACATTTAATTGGTGGAGGAACTAATTACATATAGCAAGTCGCTACATATATTGGTGGATTGAAAAAAAAAAAATATTTATTTGTTTTATCCTACATATAATTGGTGATGAAAGCTGGCAGTTGTAAATATACCCTGCCACAAAGTCGCAAAGTCCCTACAGTATGATACATACCATTACATAATACAAAAACACCAACAACACCTAACAACAATAATATCTGTAAAATGTTTCATTAACACCTAATTTATTTAGGATTATGTTAAATCATTCTGAGAGTAGGACTTATTTATTGATATTGATATTTCATCAGGCTCTTAATTATTTAATTTTTCTCCAATTAAATTTAATTAGAACTGAATATATTTACAGGGGAGAAAAACTCACTAATTTATGGGGTCCAGGTTTTAAAGCACTTTTGTTAAATTCTCCTTTGGAACTGTTGTACATTTTCATATAGGGTAAGTACAGAATTTAACTATGGTATTGTAAGATCATGGTAATAACAGGTAAAACCATGCTTCTCATTACATATAGTTCATTTGATCATTTTTACATGCAAATGAGCTTTGCAGCTGGTTCACCACTATCGGTGAAGAGCTGCAACCACTTCCAGTGAAGAGCTGCAAACTTCTGGCAAACATATGTGGCGAATCACAAGCTTATTTGCATGTGAAAATAATGAGTGAAACATTTTCGGCACATTGGTGGATAGTTTGCCAGAACTCGAGATTTTTGTAAGGGTTATGCAGTACAGGTAGTACCGAGCACCGACTCAATTCATATCAGCTGTCTGACTGACTCAAGACTGCTATCAAATGCTTACACACAAGTTTTAAATATTTTGGAAAAAAAGAAATGCACAATAATCTAATTAAAACCTTGATAGGTCCACAAAAGGATGCAATGTAATTAAATATACTGTCTGTATGTGCTGCATGCATTTCAGTGAATGTATGAATCATATGCTAAAATCACCACATTAAGGGCATTATGTGCACTGTGCATGTTGTAATGATGTCAGAACAGAGCGTATATTCACTGTGATGTGTGTAGTACCTGCAGACTATGTTTATATAATTAAATTACAGCATTTTATGCTTTAAAGTGGTCATGACATACTCTTTTTTTTATCATTTTATTATCTTCCCTGAGGTCCACTTAGAATGCTAGTAAAGTTTTTTTGCACCAAACAGTCATAATTTAGTCATATCTAATAATTTTCCACCCTGTCTCTGGCCTTCTGTCTGAAACGTTCGGTTTTAAGCTGCCTGCCCCTTTAAGACTTCAATATAAATGCCCACTGTTGTGATTGGGGAAAATCATGCAGCCCTTCCAATGCAGGCATATTTGAAACGCAATCTGAAGAAAACACACAATATTAAAACTACATTACAGGGTTAACACATAACTCACACCCAACACATTTCATCTGAATGTATCAAACTGTTCATTCAAGAAACACCATAAACTATCAAACAGTCATGACATATGAAATATTCATTAATGAAATTTGTTACTTAGAGTTTTTCATCCAATATCCAATTTTAACTGCCCCATCTTTCAATAACAGTTCCTTTTCAATGCTTGAATCATATTGTGACTGTTTCACAAGCAATTTACATTGAAATCTTCTGAAAACACAAATGTAATTCAGTCCACGGTGATGCTGAGTGCAACAGGCCAAAGAAGAGATGCTAGTCTTCACATCTCACATTTTCCCGTTTTTTTTTTTTTGTTTTTGTTTTTTTGTTGTTGTTTTACACACAGAAGGGCATGTGTTTCTCCCAGTCAGTGGCAGCAGCAGAATCAGATGCGTTGTTTGACACTTTTAAAATGTGGCGCACATCGCTGAAACACGTCAAAACGATCAAATATGTCCAATGAGTGCATGTTACAAAAGATCAACAATTAAAAATAGCACACATGGGTGCAAAAATGGTCCAGGACGTCTTCCAAACAGCACAACAGCAAGAAATCAGCAGCTGAATGAAACAGAATGGGGGTCTCCATTTTAGAGTTATAACTTGACACTGCGTCATTTAAAAGTTGTGCGAGATGTATGATAATGGTCAAAGCCATGCACATTTATGTAGAAAAAAACATTTAAATCCAGACATGCACATGAAGATGTCCTGTGTAAGTCCACTTTGGATGAATTTCCCATGACAGGCCCATCTCTCTGTTCTTCACCTGTGTTCCAATGATGGAAAAATAGGCATTGCATATGCAGATGTATTTGGTCCTTGTGACGTCACAAGTTTCACGAATAACAAATGATCCATTTTTGCAGCTTATTTTAAATAAATGCTCTTTTTTCTATTAAGGAGGAAGTTTTCTGTTCTGAAACTTACAGTATGTTTTTATAGTACAATGACCTCTTATATGTCAAAAGATCAAAGAAAATTTGATTCCTCATGTCATGACCCCTTTAATAATCACAAAGGGCCATTTGAACTGCTTATCCAGAGGAGTGAAGCTACCATCAAAGACACACCCAAACTGAAAAGCATTCATATTAAAAATAAAAGCTTGATTCAACTTGTAACATAGTAAAATGTAATATTCCCTAAAATGGCAAATTTGCCACTGATTATTTTCACATGCAAATGAGCTTTGCGGCAAATTTGCACAAATGCTTGGCAAGTTTGCAGCTAGTTCAGTATGTGTTTTTTGTAAGGATACTTCATTGGAAAAGCATTTGAAGGAAAAAAAAGTAATTGTTTTAATTTATTATTTATATTTGACTTATTAAATAGGCTAAAAATTGTGTTTAATAGCATATTATCCATTTTGCTGTGGTTTTGAAATTGGTATCAAGAATCATGAAATTTTACTGGTATTAGTACCGACTTCTGAAATTTTGGTATCATGACAACACTAGTAACAACCCTTATCCCATGTATAGGTGTTTATCTCAGCATTTTTCATGTTTTCTTTAAACTTTATTTTGTGTGTAGTACTACTTTCTATTGCCACTGAAACCCTATTCAGCATTTGTTTAGCTGCAGAAATTGCTATGCTTTCCATAGATTAAAAAAAAAAAAAAAAAAATGGAAACATGTTCAGTAATTGCAGTCATTTGTCATTTATGTTGATTCACTTGATCAGTGTCTTTATCTTTTTCTGGTTCCTTTGCTATTACAGGCTTTAAAACCCTTTGAAGTTCCATTTTTGAGAATTTGTAATAATTTGGAAAGAACATGAAGAATTTACTCTATATTAACTTATGAACTTATTGTTTATAGAACTGTTGTATAGTAAAACCAATATCACATGAGTGCTGTTGTGCTGCATATCAACATGGCTGTGATTCGCCTATAAGTACAAGGCTGCATTAACTTACAACTTACGACAAATTGTGGACAGTTATTTTGTCAATTTTTCTCTGTTATTGAAAATAGTTCCAAACGAAGTCAAGGCATGATCAATCACTGCATGTCACTGAGCAACACACAGATTGTATACTAAATATCAGCACTCTTGGAATGCCACTTGTCTAATCAGATTACCAAAACTAACAGTAATGATTTGTAATGTGGTCAACAAACCTGAAATTACTGCATAGCCATGCAGTTATAATAAATGAACACATCTTGGAACGTTTGTCAACCAATCAGAACCTTGGTGGTGTAAGTAAAAAATGGAGCAGCTTTTTGATGAAACGTTTCTGATCTCATTTAACCTGTCTACCCACTTCACACCATAGCTGAGTGGTGCAGACCTATCTCCAAGATGAAAAGGCAAAGGAAGTAAAATAATTTTGTAAAATAAAAGGCTTTGGTTAAGCAATGATTTGTGCTCACCACCCAGTGTCATACAGGATTCCCAACAGAACAGAGGCATTTTGGCTGTCTTTTGATCGTCCCCCCATTTCTGTCTTTGTCCTAGCCTATATTAAGACCACTGTTGTATTCGCATTTGCAGAAACTAGGTTATGAACTTCTGGTAAAACCAATCTGCCACAGTGACTTGTGTGTTGCTAACTTGTATTTGAGATTGCTTTGTGCAATTTTTATTGGTGAGTCACGGAACTGAAAAAGGAAAAGTGTGTCAGACGTCAAAATTAAATATATATGGAAATTAAAACATTCAGATACCCAGGCTCCTTTTGCCTGAGGGATTATGTGCTCTAGAAAAGGCAGTACACCTCAGCAGCTGAGACAGGCCGCTGTTCACAGCCACAAACCAAACCGAATGTTGTGTCACAAAGTTAGGTTTGTGTTCATTAGCTGGCTGCTTTAGCAGCACACAAACACCCTCGTAGTTTAGGTGGGAGACACTGAAACTCTGAAAGAGGATCTTTCAAAGATCACAAGAGCAGAAAAAGCATAGTCAAAAACCTTCAACATTTTCTAAGCTCAACTGCAACCTCTGATATGTTTTGTTTTAGGAAAGAGAGAACATCAGAACGTAGTTGCTAAATGCACAATTATTTGTACAATTTACACAGATCTTACAAAGAACCTAAACTAGCAGCAAACTTGCCACAAATTTGCAGCAAATTTGCTGCTTGTTATGTTCACATGCAAATGAGCTTTTGATTCACCACAAATGTTTGCCAGAAGTTTGCAGCTCTTTGCTGGTAGTGGTGAACCTCCGGCAAACCGCAAACTCATTTGCATGTGAAAATTATCAGTGGCAAATTTGCAGCAAGTTTGCGGCAAATGTGCCATGAACTCTTGATTTCATTTGTAAGCAAATCGGTGTGTAATTTTGTGAATATAGTCACGGCTAACAATGGCTGTGTCTCGTTAGGAAGGCCGCGTCCTCCGGAGGTCGCCTTTGTCGGCCACATACGTCATCGAGGCTGTCTCGTTTAAAAAAAGCAAGTAGTACCATGTTATGTTCAGTTTCCGTTTGTCTTACGAAGGCCGTCTCGTTTAAACGAGACTTGTTTAAAGGAGGACACTCGGTATACTGCAGCCTTCAAAGGACGCATCCTACCTAGCACGCAGCCTTCCAAATGAGACACAGCCAATGTGTCCTAACCAGGCTTGACAACCAAAGCGACAATAGATTAAAGGTCTTACATCTTCTATGTGATTTTTTTTTTTTCTTTTACCAGTCACATTATAACATGGCCTCAAGTGCAAGTAAATTACTTTTATAAAACAATTGCTACATTAAAAAAAAATATGAAAGATGCAATTTCATTTGAAGTGCCATTTAACCGCTAGACAATATAATCCCTGACATTTAAACAAAGGTTAATAGTTGGCCTTTATGGGTGCTTTGCAGTGATATATACAGTAGTTAGGTAAAGAGGTGTTTTGCATCATACCTGTTACTATTGTGTATTTTAGCATGGCTGGAATGCTGTATTAACCAATCATCATCCAGGACAGGAACTATCAGTTTTATGAACTGACTTTAGTCCAGAAACAGTGTCTAGGAATTAAATAACTGTAAAACACTCATATTATGCCAAGAATCTACACTAAATCTTTGCATTATGCATAAGAAGTTGAAATTACATTTGTAAACCATTTATAAAACATTTACAGGTCTTAAAATCGGCTTTTCAGCACATTTCATTCACATTGTATAGTTAATTGTAAAATATTATAAATGAATTATTAATCATGTACAATATTATTAACTCAGGCAGATCATATCATTCTTATTTCTGCAAACTAAAATGATACCTACTCAATTTCCCTGTGACAACCCCAGAGATCATTTCTTTTCCACTTTTACTAATGTTTTTTTTTTTTTTTTTTTTCACTTACTAAAATTCCACAAGGGTGTTCTCAGTAAATTGGTTATAACAGTATATAAGTTTCTAATTGTGTCTAAGTGTTCAAGATCTAATCATGGGTTGCATCTGTTTTGCTAATTGGTCTCATTCGTGTTGTTGTGCATATCTGATGGGCTTTGCAGCTTCTTATTCGCTCAAGATTAACACCTGTTTTAATCAATTAAAGAGGGCTCATATGCTGGTCAGCCAATAAAACGTTGTAAGAGGGTTTGATTAGAAGCAGGAAAGGGGTGGCTTATGTTGTACGTGTATTTCTGTGTTCAAAAAAGCATGCTGTGTGTTTTGATCATGCATTAACTGGAGTGAGATGGAGCACACGCTAAAAACATCCCAATTTTCAAATGTTTTTATATGCCTTATCATATGCCACCAGTTTCCCATAGGAAAGAAAAATCACAAATTAGATCTCTTCAATATATCAATTATTTCTCCTAGACAGAATTGAGATCAAATGTTTGATACTTACCCTAACCCCACCCTTTCCCTAACCCTAAACCTCACCCCAACCCTGATAAAAATGACCCTATAATAATCTCCACAATATCACAAACTGTGTTCAGATTTGACAAGATAAACTATATAGCTAAAAGTATGTAGACACCTAAACACCATATGTGTGTTATGTGTGTGTGGCCATTAAAGGTATAGTTCACCCAAAAATGAAAATTCACTCATCATTTACTCACCCTCATGCCATTCCAGATGTGTATGACTTTCTTTCTTTTACAGAACACAAACTAAGATTTTAGAAGAATATCTCAGCTCTGTAGGTCCTCACAATGTTAGTGAATGGTGGCCAGAATTTTGAAGGTCCAAAAAGCATATTAAGGCAGCATAAAAGTACTCCATACAGCTCCAGTGGTTACTATCAAACGTACTATCAAACTGGTATGATTACACTAGGCTGGGCTCAGACGCATACGATCAAACCAGTGTGATCTGCATTCCTGCTGCTGATTACCAGCAAAAGAGGGAATGAAGCAGTTGTCATAATGAACAACCTGATCTCATGAATATATGTAAATATTTTACAAGTTGGCTATTTTGTATGATTTCATATGATTTCGTTTGTATGAATTCGTACAATTTCATGACGTGCAAATGCCCGGATGTGGAATGCAGAGGTAAGTGTGGTTTCCAAGCATGAGGTGTCAAGGACATGCTTATTAATATTATGCCCTTACCAAAACCCCATATATAAACATAACCAATCACTAGAGTATGTAAACATGATAGGATGCTGTTGTGTGTGACAGAAGCAAATAATTGTTGCGTATTAGATGGAAACAATGTCCAGCGACATTATTGGCTGTAGTCTTCATACGAATTATCCAAATTTAGAAAAGTCTTACGAATCCTTATGATTTCACTGTGAGAGTGTGTTGTAATGAACCAGCTGCTCAAATAGTCTTTTCAACATATCACACAATATCTTTATTTTTTATGTTACAAACATTCAAACAATCACTAAATTAAAGTTTAAAGTCATAACTTTCGGAGTGCACTGTTTTGATACAGTGATGTGGCCATGTTTTCAGATGTCAAACAAAGAATATACGAACTAGTCAATCCACTCGAGCCTTCTCCCATTCCATCTATCACTCATTCTAATTACTTCCTGTGCTGGGAAAGTGGAAGGGCTAGACTTTTAGAACCTTCTATGCTTCTATCACAAACTCAAATTCCCATGTTGAATTGCATGTAAACAATATGGCGGCGTGCATAGCTGACAAGCACATTAGCATTTGCAATCGTGTCTTATCTATTATAATCAATCATTATAAACATCTAAACACCACATTATATGTTTGATAATATATTATCTGACCTTCAGTGCACCTGCTGTGATATAATCTGTCCTTCAGTGCATCTGCTGTGAATTGTAAGGTAAGATAAAAAAATAAAAATTAAAAAATTAAAAAATATTACAGCGCACATTAAATAACTCACGCTGGGGGGTCCGTCAGTACAGGAGAAACTCACGTGCGAAAAGGTTAAATCCATATCTTCAGAAGCTATATGAGGTGTAGGTGAGAAACAGATTAATAATTAAGTCCTTTTTTAACAATAAATTCTCCTCCCTGCCCACTAGGTGATGATATGCACAAAGAATGCGAGTGGCCTAAAACAAAAGAAGAAGATTGTGAAAGTGTAGATTTATAGTAAAAAATGACATATATATGTTTCTTGCCCATACCTATCATATCGCTTCTGAAGATATGGATATGGCCACCAATTTCTTGCATTATATGGACCTATATATATATTATGTTCAGAACAAGAAATAATGTCATACACATCTGGGATGGCATGGGGTTGTGGCGCTGTTGTGCAAAATGTGTGGCATAATCTTTTTTTTTTTTAAGAAATAATATCTTTTTCCACATCTTAAAGTTGTTTTATGTTCATAATATAAGACAATGTTATATATTATTTTGAGAAATTCAATAATTTTTATTGTCTGTTGCGTTAAAGCTGTTTCTCATTTGCTATGTGTGGGAGTAGCCCGTTGTCCGCTGTGTCAAAGAAAACGTAATGCGCAACAAGTGTTCAGTGATAGCCTGAGGGGCACATTTGTCTTTGCCCCTTAACCAACCAAAAGCTTTTATCACATGGCAAGCTGATATGGTTTTCAGAAGTTATCGTTCTTGAGTGCAGACCTGCGTAGTGAACTTCACTGGTAATTTGTCAAAAGCTCATTTTATTCTAATGTGTCGCTGGTTTGATTAGTTAAAGCACACTGCTTATCATTTCAGTTAATTGTATTCCAAGGCCGAGGTGTTGCTGATGCATTGTTTTTTTATTTTATTTTATTTATTTTTTTTATTAAATTGCAATAACTGCAAAATATTGAGTCTTTCATTTTGATTAGTTTTGAAATGCTGTCCATGCGAGTTAGTGAGATAATATTCACTGCCTTTGACGATTTTCCTATATATGGTTTGCTTTCACAGTCACTTGAGCTTTTTGACATGGATGTGTATGTTTTAGTGGTGTTTTGTGCCGAGATAAAATTATTTGGAATGTTTGTGTGTGGCATCTTGTTCAGAGGTTGGGCAAAAAAAATAAATAATAATATTTATACGTCACACTGACATCAGCACTGAGTTGTATAATCTCTGTTGTTATCTATTTTCATCCGTCATACTTGTTTTAATTTTATAAGTAGTAGGGTTACATTTAGGAGTGTAGCATCCATTATAATGGCATATACCACATTACGGTGGATAGGCTGACATGATACAGTTTTTGACTCCACATGCTTGAGCCTGGTGAAACCGAGGAGTTCAAGGGTGAAAGTTCTACCTGTCAATAAACCGCTGAGCTAAAAAAAAAATATATATATATATATATATATAATTTTTTATTTTATTTATTTATTTTTTCAGGTTAAATCGCATACATACCTGCACAAGTTCACGGAACTTTTTCAGTGTGCCTGATATCAACATAAAGTGTCACAGATGAGAAGCACACACACATCACTGAAGACCAATTAATACATTTGCTCCACTAAAATAACCAAGAATTCTGCTCTAACATGGTCCTTGGCCATATTGTGTAACAAAGTCTGCAGTCAAACATCAGAGGTTCAATATGAACTCAAACATTTCTCAGCAAAATACCCGGGCCATGCTATCCACTTTAATTGTATAGCTTTATAGTCTTATTGCTCATTTATTTCTGGTCCAATCAGATTGCTTGACTGCTATGCAACTTCTGGGAGTTTGGGGTTTAAATCCGTCGTGGCTCATCTATACTCGTCATTAATGTCTTGTTGAATGTTTATGAGCAAGTAAATTAGATATTCACAAGCAGAAATGTATATTCCACTTACGTTTTCTGAATTATGTCCAATCACGAACATAATTTCCACTAATTTCTTCAGGATCATGTGCAATCAAATGTTCAAATGAGATGCCACATTATTGCTCACTGTATGAGCAATAGCGCTTATTGTGTCATAATTTCAGATTTGCCTGCCCTTAAACATCACATTAAAAAACAAAAACAAACTGCGGCAGGTCACTTTACATGTTGGTCAGATGGTCTCTTCCTGTTTAAGTGGGTGGTTCTTGACCAGAATAAGCTGCAAAGTGGACTAGACTTTATGCCAAAAAAGTCTGCCTTTGCAAGACTGCTACTGAGCAACTTCAATTTTCCTCAGGGTTATCAGTTTCAAAGAGCTATTCACTTTCTCCCTCTTTTTATACTCTTGAAAAATAGTTTGGTAGGGCTAAATTTGGAGGAAGATTTCGCTCTCACTAGATGGAGGTTAGTCAAGCAGTCAGGGCCCAAAAACACTCCCAGTGGCATTGCAAGCTGAACCCCATACTGCTGACACAATGCATTACCTCCCAAGTCACTTCTCATTACTTTAGGAACAGTCATCGCCAAGGCAGTCGCAGACCCTAATAGTGACTCATTCCACTTCGTATTTCTCGTGTTTCTACACACTTCAGCCAATAGCAACCATCTTTTCTTTACCAACTACACAGTGAGGGCCAAAATGTCCCAGGCTTATATAACTCACACTTTAAACCCTTTCCTATAACTGTTTAGGTTGTAAACAAATCATTCTAATTTACTTCAGTGCATAACTTATATTAATTCACTGAAGTTTCTCCCTTTTTAGGGCATTACTGCATTGGCACAAACAAATAACATGTATCATTGAGTGCATTTGCATGCACTTTAAAAGTTCGATTTTATTTGGACTAAAGCAATAATTAGTTTTTTTTTTTTTTTTTTTTTTTTAAATGTTATGTAAAAGCTTTAGTCCGACAGAAATCGTACCAGTCCAGTTTTTGCAAAATTCGAACTAACTGATCTAGATAATGCAATTGTAGCTCGGCTTTGTGCAGCATTTATACACGTAAATCAGACCACAATTGGCCTCAGCATTATGCACATGCATGTAAATAATCAGTGAAGAATTTTCGGCAAGTATGATGCAAATTTGCCATGAACTCTTGAGTTTTGTAAGGGCTAATATGATGCAAAATGTAAACCAGAAACAGTCTACATCACTTTCTCAGCTGACGTCCTTCCTTCAGCTATTCAATTATGCATAGTGTCATGTATACTTGGACAGAGAGATGGAGACTTTAACTAGACTAAGTAAAAACCTGCAGTATTGTAAGGGCTAATATGATGCAAAATGTAAACCGTATTCATATTCATTGTAGAAGCGAATCATTGGTAGGACTATCTGAACAAATATGCTTTTCAATTGTTCCAATTTTTTGAGCATGAACTAGACTTGGATCATCTTGTTCATGAACAAACAGAATGGATTAGGCATCTCATTCTTAAACAACTATCTGCTGACTGAAAGTGACTGAATGAAAGGGGGCATGTTGTTCAATCAGTTAAATCAGTCTGGTTCAACAAGGAGAGAAAAGTATGATCCCAATTCATAAAGTTGACTGATGATCATACACAATTAAAATGACTTAAAGTTATTGAAACTCAAAATCGAGGGGACAGTGAAAGATCTTCTTTGTTTATAGTTCTGCATTTGTGGAGAAAATGCTTATAGTACAAGACTTTTTCAAGTCTCCTAGTATATCTATAACCTATAGAAAGGGTCACTGAATTAATCTGTGAAGAAAAATAAACAAATCTTTATGGTGAACAGAATACAAATTTTTGAGTCACTGGAATGAATTAAAATCCCCAAGACCTACTCCTCCTCCTCTCCATGGTCTTCAAGGACTGGGAGCGTCAAATGGCTTCCATTAACTAGAGTACACAAGAGACATAAATACTTTAGTGCCGAACATGAGAATCAATAAATGCATGTCATCCACTAAGTAACTTGTTGTCATTACATTGAAACATTTACAGCTGCTCTGCTTCATTTAAGACACATACATCACACATTAACATAAGTATTAATTTATTTCTTTGTTCTTTTGTTTATGTCTGTTTCTGTTTGGGAATGATCTCATATTGGATTTAGATGGCTCATTAAACCCAACAACCAAATCTTGCCCACCAGCCTGTTGTCCATCCCATGTGGTGTTGAAACCAGCATGCCGTACCTGATCTGCATAAATACAATTTGTAAAGCTACTAGATGTGTTCATTTCGTGGTTCTTTTGCATATAGTTTTTAATGGGCTTTTATTGGTATGAAATGTTGGAGAAGGTCTAAAGATTTATGAAAAGTCAAATATTTGGGTGTTTGTGCCCATCCCTAGAAGTTACACCTTAAGCTGGCACCACAGTGGAACTCGATTCTGGCCAAAGGTTTCATACATGCAGACTGTTTTGCTGAGATCTCACTCTTTTCTGTCAGAGGTATGACACATCGATACAAAATGGTGATGGGATGACATACATACCAACTCACCTCAACTCTCTCTTTCTGATTCCCTATTTCTTGCTGAAAAAACAATAGGAGTAATGAGTGAGCATAAACAAATGTATTAGATTGATTTAGGAAGTGATTCATGGAGTAACTTAACCTTGTAAACGTGTATGATTGCGTATTTATCCCCTCAAGGCTTGCCATAGAATGCGTATGACCATATGCAGCTTTTAATGAGTAAAGAAATTACGTCCAATAAAACAGACTGTTGTGCCTCTGCTTTTTTGATTTTCATTAGTCATTTTAGTGTGGAAAAACACATGGTGACAGAACCACTATGGGTTACAATCAGCGTTTGTGATGATATGCAGCTGATTGCAATGAAAACATTCAGATCAGCTTGACATCTTGACACTTTAGAGCCTATACCGGCGACAGAACACATTTTTTCTGTCATGTAGGATCCTTTTCTTTCTTCCGTTGGACGCATGCAGATTAATTACATTTTAGCTAAAGAGCTAACAGCTTTGCCAGGCTGCTGGCATATTTCTTGGGATTTTGTTTGTTGCTGGCCTTGTGACTCTGTTCCTCAACTCTCCATTTAGCATCTGTCGGAGTTGACCCCACACCCCCCACAATTCTGATGCAGAGCCACCCATGTGCAGCTCTGCTGGGCTGGAAATGACCCTGACTTTCACAGTCTGGGAAGAGAGCCAGAAGCTTCAAATTCATCAGTACAGCTTAGGAACTAAATGAGAGGCAAATACTACTTAACAGAGGTCTTCCAAAACTATGCACAACAAAATCCATTCATGCATAGAACTGATGGTGTAACATTGGCCCCTAAAGGCCTTTGCACACCAAATGCATTTTTTTTTTCAGTGATTTCTCACTGCGATTAACATTATGAATAGAAATAATGGATTCCTATGAAACCTTCCCACCTCAAGCAAACATTTGTTTTTTGTTCATTTGTAACATTTGAGCACATTTATGATGACATTGATACTACTGCAAAGATTGGTGTATAGAAAAGTGTTAATGGGCTGAATACAGATAAAAGAATGATGATAGGCATATCTTACTTTGGGCAGATGTGTGAATGGCTTTTAGCTGCAGAAGGCACATGTTCTAGTATTTTTCCGGTACTGTCCAAATGATAGCATGTTGTAACCTTTTCATTATATTTATTATACAATAATATTATACAATATATATATATATATATATATATATATATATATATATTTTTTTTTTTTTACACTCAATTTATTCTAATCACATCTCAGAATGTGTATACATGATAATACTGTCAATTTGTCCAGCAGGTGAATTGCAATAGTTTATGAAAGTGTCTTGAATGTATTATTTTCTCATTGAGCAAATCGTTATCACCCATACAAAAACTTGCCACAAACTTGCCACATATTTTCCGCTAATTATTTTCACATGCAAATGATCTTGTGTTTTGCCACAAATGTTTTCCAGAAGTTTGCAGCTCTTCAGCCCTAATGGTGAACCTGCAGCAAACCTTTGGAAACAATGGACAGTTGCCTCAAGTTTGCCACAAACTCATTTGCGTGTGAAAATTATTACTGGCGAATTTGCGGAAAGTTTGCAGCAAATTTGTCATGAACTCTCAATTTTTGTAAGGGCACTGCTGCAGCTTGTTTTTTATTTTTCCAATCAGCTCGCTAGAGTTGCATGTCTTTCATAAGGACCCTTTTCACACGTCTGTATTCGTGAAGCAGAAGTCGTCATAGTTGGGTAAACGCAACTATGGCTGCTGCCGAAGTGTACGTGTTTCCATAGTCCTTAAAAGTTTTGCCTGCATTAATGTTTGAAGATGTTATTCACTGGTTAGATCTAAACTCAACAAAGGTTACAAGTTGATTTTCTAGGGTTATCTGCATGAATACGAAGGTAGTCGATAAAAATTATTATTGAGAGGTTGTGCATTAAATCAGCAGGCACATATTAATGTATTAAAGGAACGATCTACAAATCTGTCACCATATGTTGCAAAAGTGCAAAAAAGAGGACACCGTTAACACATCTGTGAGCAGTACTTGGTGAAACTAATACCAGGATGTGAAGGAGTGGAGAGACCCATGTTCTGCTGCATCTGACTCCCTGTCAATCTCACACTTTCGTATTGGTTGTGATGTGTAATAATTCCATTGAAACCGTGATGGTACAGCTCAGATTTTAAAGCATACACAATTCCACCTGTGAGCGACTGATGTAAGTCCTCATCTTGAAAAACTGTCCACAGACAAAAGTGCTTCCTCGTTTAATAAAGAAGTTATCTTCTTCGCATTTAATTGCCTAAACACACCGAGCTCGAACAAAGATCAGTATCTTTTGGAAATTCATGGAAATACAAATCCAGACATTTTCTTTTAGAATCTGTGCAAATAGGAACACTGTAGTGGCACTGGTTATTACTGTTCTTCCCGATTGCCGCCACAGTTTACCCAACTATGAGAACTTGCACTTTGCGAATGCAGAAGTGTGAAAAAGGTCCACTTTATAGTTGTTTACTATTCTTCTTCTAATCCATGATGGACTGAGGGCTATTTTAGAGACATGAATGTGCTAATGGTGATCATTCTCCTCGCTTTTAATGTGAAAGGGCCATATGTCGGCGATTCGTTTCGCATTACCGTGTCGCCTCTGGTGTGCAAAGGCCTTATGGCTGGTGTATGTAGCATTGCGTTTATTTTGCACTGGTTAAATAGGACGTCGGCAGGCCCAGATGAAATCTGCAGAGTTTTAACACGTGTAAATTTAGGAGAAAACAGATTTTTGGATGCATTGTAAAAGTGACTTACAAATGAGAAAAATACAAAGCCAGAGGTGATAAAAGTTGCATTAAGAAATTTCAGCCGGATTGCTAAGTTTTTGCTAGACTTGGCCAATGAACTAGCGAATTCACTTATTGGCTAAAAAAAGGAAGGGTCACTCTCCTGACCAAATTAGCAAAGCAAATAAAAGCTGAAAACACAATGAAAATAAGCTACAAAATGAAATTAAGATGCAAAACGACAAACTTAAGATACACAACAAAATAAGAGATACTGTGCTTAAGTGCTTTAGCCAATACCTGGTTTGGTTTCTACCAGTACTCTTAATGCACATAATTTCATCAACATTTGCTCGAATCTGGGCAATAATGCGAAAATGATGTCACAATTCCTGCAGCTATTCTTGCATACCGGCATTTCTTATAAGGTGTCCTGCTCCCCCAAAAATGGGCTGTACACAGGCTGTAGCCCCTGCTCGGACGTCGAAGCGCTCAGGGGAAACGTCCAGTTCCCTGGTCAATGCTCTCTTGTGACGCTTTGACAGGGGAACTCTTGTAGTGACTTGCAGTGGGACGAGCAGCTCTCTGCATCTTCAGAGCAGCCTCATGATCTCTCATGCATTTGTATACATTTTTCATCATATTAAATAAATTAACTTTTACTTTTATTTTATTACCAGGATGGATGAACACTTAATATTCCAGAATGCATTAATTTACGTCAATATTTATTTATTTATTTATTTATTTATTATTATTATTATTATTATTATTATATTTTTTTGTTCTGTAGGGCTTGGTTCTGTATCAACTAAAACCTGTTTTGATGGCTGTGTTAATTGTTTTGACAGTTATGAACTTAGTTTAGTTAAATATGTCTTACCAGTTGAGAAAACAATGACATCAGAGAATAAATAGTTAGTTAAAATGGATGATTATTTAGTATGATTGTCACAAACTTGTGTTGGACTAATGAGATCCCTCTGTTCATTACACTGTATTTCAAATTCCAAGTCAACATCCCGTGAGGTGTGGTCAAATTGATTAAAATTAAAAATCAAATGCTAAAATTTAAGCTAGTATGCATGATATTAAAACAAAAATGCTAACAGCACCTTTATAGCTCATGTAGACAATGTCAAAACATGCTGTAGTGCCACTACGTATCTCCTTAGATTCAAAGAGCTCAGCTGACAACCGTAATGGAGGTATTTAGTCAAACAAATGTTGACAAACTACTGCACGCTCTGAGAGATGGTGGAGCTGAGCAACGGAAAAAATATAGTAATTGTCACTGCCAAAGCAAAACAAAAGTATACTTTTGCACATAGTGGGCGTTTTGTTAGGACCTACTAGCTGAAGGCTATATTCCCCCACTACCCCTCACTATCACTCTTTCAACCCATGTCTCTTTATATTTTCCTTTCTCGCACTCACTTCTCTTTGATACGATGCCGTTTGAAGTGTAAATACCCCAACTCACAAGGCGTGCAGTTCAGCAGCCCCCCAGAAACCCTCCTCTCTGGCAGCGAGGTCTGGGCTCCCAGAAGCCATCATCTGCATCCTGCCGTTTCATATGCAAATCCGCATCCATGCTGCCACAGTTACCGAGGCACCTTTGCTGATATGTAGCGACCGCTCAAAGGTGCATCAACATAGGGATGCAAAAGACATAAAGACATGTGCCGTCAGGAGCATGCTAAAAAATTTCAGTCGCTGAGTAGGAGAGAGGGACTCATTGTGTCGGCACAGGTGTTTGTAGTTTATTTGCTGCGCTTGTCCCCATTCTGTCCTTACTGTGCACTCCCAGTCTGAGCCACTTGGCAGGGACTCTTCCTCTGAGACAGGACTGAGAGTTTGAAAAACAGGAACGTAGAATGGGAAAATACAGTAAAAGAGGAGGTGAGGATATTTAAAATGTTGTTTACTTATTTAGAATAGCTAATCAGTGACAAAAAGAAATGATCTTGTTGCATGTTAAATTGAGTTTTGGAATAAAACATTTTTCTAATGTATTAATCATAATATATAAATATGTCATGCACATATATAAATTCACTCATATTTAATTCAATAACTGTACATACCCCTACCCCTACCTTACACATATATTACCACTTGCACACGTACATACACCATTCTATGTCTATTTATACTCTTACCTTGTTTTATATTCTCACTGTAATGTTCTGTGTGCACTTGCTTCTTTCTCTTATCATCAAAAAAATTAAAATAAAAAATAAATGAATAAAATTCCTTGTGTAAGTGAGCACATTTGGCAATAAAGCTCATTCTGATTCTGATCATTACAGCATACAAAGATGATATCCTGTTATTATAGCCATTGCATGTCCATGTAACATATCAGTATATATGCTGTGTACCAATCCACAGATTAGATAGTGTGAAAGCTTACAATTAGTGCATTGTAATACATACTTTCTTTGGGAATTGCGGTGAGTAACAGTACACTGTAAATGTTTTGAACTGAATTTAACTAAAAAAAAGTTAATTACAAATTTAAGTAAGCAGAACTGTCAGATTTTGATTTTGTACTACTCATGCGTGTTGATTGCTCTTAACCCTTAAACGCATACCTCGGGTCTTTAGAGACCTGGGACCTCATTCCACCCTCTCTACCTCATCCATTTTTTTGGAGTTGTGCCCACACATCTTTAGCATTCCTCAATCTTTCTCTTATAAATAGTATGACACACAAAAAAATGCCATGATTGCAATAATAAATAAATAAATAAATAATAATAATGGTTTAAGTAGCAAAAGTGTGAAGGCTGTCTAGAGTCACGAGGTATTTTTTTGTTGTTGTTATTTTTTTTGTTTAGTTTTTTGCTGTTCCATAAATTATATTTTTTATAATTATTTCATATCTATTTAAGCTTACTATCACATGATATCTATTTATTTGTGTATTACAA
This sequence comes from Myxocyprinus asiaticus, assembly GCF_019703515.2. Lineage (NCBI taxonomy): Eukaryota > Metazoa > Chordata > Actinopteri > Cypriniformes > Catostomidae > Myxocyprinus > Myxocyprinus asiaticus. The sequence goes on along the minus strand of NC_059360.1, from coordinate 11,172,835 downwards.
GAGGAATGAGTACTATATTCATACAAATAAACACTATTCCACATTGACTTTCTGTGCAGTAGCTTGATGAGGGGTAGTATTATAGCAGAAGAGCACCTGAGGGAGACAGGAAGCCCAATCCTTTTTTCTGGAGACAGGTAGGGTCCTCAGAAGGTTGTGCAGGGTCTATTGAAGCACTCACACTGTCTATTACCACCAGGATGGTATGGGGTAGTGAGAGACTTTTCAACATTGTAAAGTTTACAGAGCTGCTGAATAAGAGAAGACTCGAAGTTGCGGCCCTGGTCAGAATAAATACAACCAGGGACCCCAAACTTATAAAACCACTCCACCACCAAAATCTGGGCCACAGTCTCAGCCCGCTGGTCTCGTGTAGGGACAGCAAGAGTGTACTTGGTAAAGACACCTGTAGTCACCATAACGTTTTCAAACCTTGACCGGGATGGCTCAAGCATGGTGAAGTCAAGGGCCAAGATCTCATTAGGTCTTGAGACCAACAAGTGGCCCATAAAGATACAGGCAACTGGATGAGTGTCCTTGGCAGACTGACACCACTCGCACTCCTGTCACCATTGCGCCACATCAGATGACAGGCCCGTCCAGTAACAGCACTGCCGCACCAACTCAGTGGTGCATCCAATTCCCTGATGCCCATGCTCTTCATGTAACTGTGTCAAGACTGCACCATGCATGACTGAAGGATGGATCAATTGGAAAGTCTCCTCACTCCTGTCAGGTCTGAAAACACAATGATAGAGCACCCTCTCCTTCTCCACCAAATGGCCCACTGGCTGTACAAAACCAGGGCAGCCTTAGACAGCTGATGATGCTCCTCAGACCTAAGAGGGCTTCCTCGTTTACAGAAATAAAAAATCTCACTGATAACTAGATCTGTCTCATTCAAGGACCTCATGTCAGGAACAGGACATGGCAGGGCGGTAATGACAGCTTGAGTTAAAGTTACTTGGTCTCCCCTTATAGCTTGTTTTACAGACACTGGGACCTCTGTACCTAGCAGCAAACTTCCCACCACCACAGGTCCAGGTGGATCCTGCCTCGAGAAGGAATCTGCATTTTTATTACTCATCCCAGAACGATATTTTACCGCAAAGTCAAAAGCAGAAAGCTGGGCAGCCCAATGCTGCTCAGTAGCCTCCAGCTTCACAGTGGTCAGATGGCTAAAAGGGTTGTTGTCTGTAAACTCAACACACTTCTGTCCCAACAAATTCTCCCAAAATTTCTCAGTTATGGCCCATTGGAGTGCCAAAAATTCCAACTTCATAGAACTATAATTAGACATGTTGTGCTCAGTGGGCCTTAGACTGCCTTACCACCTTGCTCCTAAGAAAGGACTGCCCCCAAGCCACCATGGCTGGCATCCACCTCTAGGATAAAGGGTAGAGAGAAATCAGCATATGCAAGTACTGGGGCTGTGGCTGTTCAACTCCTCAAAGCTCAACTGATACTGCTCATTCCAGGCACTAGAAAAAACCCTGCTCAGCTCGCTTCCTGGGCTTAATGCCCATGCACCCAGCCACCAATTTATGCAAAGGGGCTGCTACCTTGGCAAAACCCTCTACAAAATGGGTAATAGCTGGCAAAGCACAGGAATTAACACAAATCTAAGTCACTAATAGGGCATAGCCACTGGGCTACTGCTTCAATCTTACTTGGGTCAGTAGACACCCCCTCAGATGAGATCACATGTCCCAAATACCCCACTTCCCACTGGAAAAAGGCACACTTACCTAACTTGGCTTTCAAGCTCTCTTGTTCCAGCCGACTCAAGACAACCTCCAACCGCTCTAGATGCTGAGTCACTGAGGATGAGATCAGTACAATATCATACAGGTACAGGAGCAAGCATTGACATTGCTGATCCCCAAACATTGTTCCATTAAATGCTGGAAAGTGCCTGGGGCATTGCAGAGCCCAAACAGCATTTGATTCCATTTGAATAAGCCAAATTGGGTGCAAGAAGCAGTCTTTGGCCTGTTCTTGTCAGTGACAGGGACCTGATTGTACCCACTAGCCATATCCATTGTGGAGAACCACCAGTTACCTGTCAAAGAGTCCAAAGATTCCTCAATGCGGGGCAGAGGGAAAGTGTCTTTCCTGGTATTCAAATTTAATTGATGGTAATCTATGCGCATGCGCAGACTACCGTCCTTCTTTTTAGCCAGGACAGTTGGGGAGGCATAAGGGCTACAACTCTCTCTTATGACTAGCGCCTCCAGCAACTGGTTAATGTGAACCTCCACAACCTCATACTCGGATAGAGGTATCTGCCTGTACCACTGCAGACAGGAACAGTGTTTAAAAGAAATATCATGAGAGATGAGAATGGTACATCTTAAATCACCCTCTTGAGTAGAAAATACTGACTTGAACTTATAGAGCATGGACCTTACCTGACCTTCTGTGTCTGACAAAACAGACAAATCAACTGCCTTGACTTGCTACTGCACTATAAGGGTGACACCAGAGATTTGGGAGCTTACCGTTGCTACCACCAACTTCACTTCAGTAACCCCTGTGGGCAAACTCACAACATGGACAGCATTCAAAGTGCCTAAAATAGAGTTACGATAAAGCATAACATCTGTATCGCCCATATTCACCACCGGTAGATAAACTGTACCCAACATGACTCGTACCAATGCAGGAGAAGCCAGAAGGCCGGCTGGCAAACCAGACTCTGGAGGTACAAGTCTCTGCCCAAAACACGGCAATCCTGCCAACTAAGCTGCATTCATGAAGAGCATCAACGCCAATGTCGAGGGCCGCTTTGAACTCACCATGCTCCTTACATAGGCTGAAAATTCTTGATTTCTATCACAAGTCCCACCTGGGATTGTTTTGTACATCAAATAGAGCTAATAACTAATTTCTCCATCATTTTATCATTGACAAGGAAGCGCTGTCAGAGATTATTTTATTTACTGAGATAACCTCCGCAGCTCTATAATAGAAGCAAGCATAATGATCAACTAGTGTATTATGACAGTATGTCGATGTGACTGCCGCATTATGCTATTTTATGCTAAGCTTGTAGGCTCCTCTTGGAAGGGCTCTGGCACTGTTGTGTGCCTGTTTGTGGCATGTGCGTCAGTGTAGTGACTCCAGGCGGACAGATCAAGGCCGTAACCATGTCTTGAACATCAGGGGGGACCAAAACGTTTTTGGGGTCGGGGGTCGTTGGTGTTGAAGTCACAAATATAATGGTCCTCTGTCCTTTAAAATAGTAAAGGTGATAAAATTATAATTTTCTGAATCAAGGCTTTAAATGCAACCAAAATGTGATATTTTTTGGTTTTAAAGATATGTTTTTTTTAAGTTTACACAGTACAAGACAAACACTGGCATATTGCTAGCAATGCAGAGACAGTTTCAGTCATCTTTTTTGAGCAGTATCAAAGAAAGACAAATATAATTTGAATTTCTTTTCATCACTGATGTATCTGTAAAATGACATGACATCTGCTGGCTAGCAAAAAGAAAATACACAAAATTATTTACTGTCCTAAAGTTGTGCCTCATTGTTTTTTCCCCCACAGAACCTTAAAACAATATTTTCTTCAAGAATCCTAAAGATGCTCTTTTACATACAAAAACACTTCATTATGCAGCTATGGCTGCAGAAACTCAGTGTTTGGGGGCAGTGGTGGCTCAGCGGTTAAGGCTCTGGGTTACTGATCAGAAGGTCAGGGGTTCAAGCCCCAGCACCGCCAAGATGCCACTGTTGGGCCCTTGAGCAAGGCCCTTGACCCTATCTGCTCCAGGGGTGCCATATCATGGCTGACCCTGCACTCTGACCCCAGCCTAGCTGGGATATGTGAAAAAAGAAGAATTTCACTGTATATGTGCAAATGTATAATGTGTGATAAATAAAGAAGATTATGATTATTATGAGAAAGCTTGGAATAAAATTCACAAGTCATTTGGACTACTGTTATGATGACTTTTTTTATTCCTTTTCTCCCAATTTGGAATGCCCAATTCCCACTACTTAGTAGGTCCTTGTGGTGGTGCGGTTACACACCTCAATCCGGGTGGTGGAGGAAAGTCTCTGTTGCCTCCGCTTCTGAGACTGTCAATCCGCACATCTTATCATGTGGCTATTTGTGCATGACACTGTGGAGATTCCGCATGTGGGGGCTCATGCTACTCTCTGTGATCCACGCACAACTTACCATACGCCCCTTTGAGAGTGAGAACCACTAATCGCGACCACAAGGAGGTTACCCCATGTGACTCTACCCTCCCTTGCAACCGGGCCAATTTGGTTGCTTAGGAGACCAGGCTGGAGTCACTCAGCACACCCTGGATTCAAACTCGTGACTCCAGGGGTGGTAGTCAGCATCAATGCTCCTTTATGAAGCTTGACAGCTCCTGCTCACTATAAACTGTTATTCTATCGAATAGAGCTGCTTAAAATATCTATTGTTATGGTCCAAGAAAAAGTAACAGCATATGGGTTTTGAACAACATTAGGGTGAGTAAATGAGTGAGTAAAAGTCCATTTTCCATTTTGAAGGGAACTACTCCTTTAACTGGTGGCTCATTTTTGAGCACAGACCTGACAAGACATATTCAAAATAAAAATAGTCTCTTATAAAAGGAGACTCTTAGGAGATGCTGTACAAAATTCAGAATTAATTAAAGACAAATAAATTATTTAGAAAATCTTAAATGATTATTAATGATTACCTAATAATATTTGCACTAAAAATATATGGTGCTAGTCTGTCCTTGTCACAACCTAAAAACTCAGTGGAAGCCTCAAGTCACAGTTCTGTTCTGAAGGTGATAACGCTCGACTTTGTGTTTTATTGATAATTTTCTTAGACAATGTTAAGTGAATTCTAAAAAGCTCCTTCAAAAACCTGCTAGATTACCACATTCATTAATTTCATTTACAATGTACACACATTTGCGCTTTATCTTAAGCCTTATACACAGAAAACTACTAATGTGAATGTTTTCACATTCACAATTATGAATGACATACGAATCACGAACTGTACATGACATATTTTCAATTCAAATGGTGAATAGTTTACACCGTTGGAAATTACATTCAGTTGGTACAACATTTTAATCATAAAACAGTGGTTACATTTTGCATGTTTATTTAGATACTTTCATCTTGCATGACACTAACACTCTTAAAATGAACTGCTTGCTGATGTGCACCGCTGGAATAATCCACAAGATTTCTGCTTAGCTTCTGAAACTTGAGTCCCACGACTCCCGCCTTCAGTGATTTGATTGGCTATCTGAAATGACATTGATGAGTGGTGTTAGACGACTGTGCATGCTAAAAATGTAACTTTTTTAAACCTTTATGTTATTCCTGCAACAGCTTAATGACAACTAAACAGTGGTGCATAATGGACTGCAGCAGAACAGCAACAAGGATATAAATTATTGTGGGGGGACATCTGGCCATATCTGATTATTTAATAGTGTATAGTGTATATTTTAAGTGCATAGTGTATAGTGCGTCATTTGGGACACAGCTAGGGATTTTAGAAGCTTTTAGCGGGAGGCTGGATTAGAGAATGCATGAACAAACTTGAAGCTGCTTTTTCAATTCCTGCAGGAAATTGATGCATTTTATCTTGGCAATCAGATCAATCAGTAAAAGAGGAATTAGACCTCACACCAGAGAGAAAACACTGATTGGTGTATCGTGTGTGTTTTGTTAAACACTATAGTGTATACTGATTTTTTAAGGGTCACGTAGACTTCAAAACTTCTAGCATCATTTTCAAGATGTGTGGTGATATTACACTAAATCATACACATACATCACCTCATGCACATATGCAAATGCTCATTTTATGCATTTTAAGCATATGAACAGCTGTTAACAGCTCATGGAGCACAGACATCTGTTGTGTTAGTTTGCATTATTGCGGTCAGGGTTTGGGATCATCAGAACAAAAGACAAATCCAGCACCACAGACAAATGGTGTGGTGAAACAATGCATCATAACATGTTGCAAAATACATGCAAATTATGTAACAGCCTTTTGCAATACAATACAAAACCATGATCAGCGTGATATACAATATGTAACAAAACAGACAACTGCACATTTTTAGGTTAAACATTAACACAGAAATGACTAGAACAGTGTAAAACATTGTTTTAACTTTGTGTTACTGTAAGTGCATTTCCCAAGGGATGGGATGACTGAGGGAGATTGTAACTGCTCTATCCTCTCTTACTCCTAAGAAAAAGTGTCTATGACAGCTGACATTTGTATCTCTATGTTAACAGTAACTAATAACATAGGACCATCTGTTTAGTGATAGAAGCTCTTTGTGATGTTGGTTTGTGCACATACTTACTAAATACTGTATATGCATAGTGGCTGATTCAGAATTACTAATTAGCCATTTAGCTGACTTTTTTATCTAAAGGGACTTATTAAAATGTAATATTACACTTTAAATAGCTTATATGCACTTATTGCAAGAACAATCACTTTGGAGTAACCTGAATTAAGCATCTTGCTCAAGGGAACAATATATTGACAGTTAATGGATCTGCATATGTAGGATTAGAACATTCAACTTTACGACTACCAGTCCAGGGGCCTCATTACTAATCCAGATTGTTCTTACAAACTATTGTCCTACGAATGTCTATAGGCACACAATGTTTTTCCTAAATCTACCCCACTTGATTAATCACAAATCATCATATGAATGAACACATGGAGTCCACCTACAGAACACCCACAAATATGCTTATATGGTGAGACAGAATGCAATATAAAGTGCAAACAAAAAGCTATTCAATCATTGTCTTATTATGCAGAATTCTTTAGTGTCCTCTATAAAGTCAGATCAGCATTTATTTTCCCATTTTCTGCCAATATTAAACTCATTAACGTACAAAGTGATTAATTTTCAAATCAAATTTCCATATTCAGTCTTAGAATCATTATGTGCACACCCTTTGTGATTAAGGAAGCATATATTTCGATAAGAGGCTTCTATGCTCATAGAGTTTACAATATTCATGAATATATGTTAATCAGCATATTGAGAGTAAACTAATTATGTGTTCCATTCAACTCGGAAAGTTGGAATTGCCAACTTTCTACTAGGAAAAGTGCAATGGAATGCCACTTGAAGTCGGACTTCCAACTTGGAAACTTGTGCGGAAATCTCAGATTTCGCTGAGATGGAGGTGTGTGATGTCAAACAAACATGCCGGTGCCAAGGGAGATTTACAAAGTTAGTGATAAACATTCACTTTAATTAAATAATATCGATCAGTGAGTCAAAGTTCCTACATTGCATGATATTAAAGCTTGTTTAACAAACTTTTGCATAAACAGGTTTACAAAACACTGTAAATTGTACTCTCATTTGACAATCGTACACCCGTAACACAAATGCTAGCTTTGCAGCATTGTTTATCAATTGGTTTGCTAGGTCTCCGGTGTCAGAACACCTGCTGAGCTAACAGGAGCGTTTTTGTTTCCTTCATGTCATCTTCAAAGCATCTGGCAATAGAATGCCTTCATGGTCAGAGATCAGAAATATTAACTAGGAATATCCCACATCCAACTTTGAATGGAATGCAGCATAAGACATGCATGTTTTTTTTTTGTTTTTGTTTTTTTACTGCTGTTTTGCTTGCTCTTGCTATTTATTATTGCTGCATTTTTAGTAAATTTACTAAATCATTACAGGGGTTTTGTCTGTACATTGATTTTGATTTTGCTCCAAAAATGGGTACTTAATAACCATAAAATAAAAACTACAAATGCATTTGTTGATGCCTCAAACCTTTAGGACAAAAGCAAACACTCTTTAAAATTACATGATTATTGATCTAATTAAAAATTTCACTTTAAATGGCTCAAACACTATCAAATACATAATAGATACACTGCATGTTTATTACACACTATGACATGTTTTAAAATCAATACAATATCAACACAGTAAATCCCTGTTTCCTCTCCCTTTGCTCTGTCATCCTCTTATAACCCTTCATTTTTTCTCCTGTCCTCCCTCCTCCTGTTCTCTAAAATGTATTCAAGTAAAACAAAGGAATACAAAGAACATCATCAAAAGAAGGAACCACTTGAGGTTAGCTTGCTACATTCTTCTCAGATTAACTGGAATGAGAGTCATTTGATGCCTTGTGTTGGTCATGTCAGCTAGATATGCATAAATGCAGCACAAATCATCTGAAATTAACATCATGAATCTTCACCGATCTGGCTTACTTGAACATCCACAGAAGTATTTTTTACAATTTGTAGCCACTGATAAGACTGCCTAGTGATAGAATGTAGAATGAATCAGAACCTGCCATGTCTGCAAATGAATTGACAGCGTTACCAGCCACGGCTGATTTTCACCCACATTTGATGGGTTGGCAGGTGTTAAAGAGCACCTATTATGGTTTTTCAAATGTTACCTTTCATGTAGTGTGTTATATAGCTGTTTGTGATTGTAAAAAATCTGCGAAGTTTAAAAAATCAAAGTGCATGACAAATGGAGTAATTGACTCCCAAAATAAAGAACCGATTCTGAACACCTGAAACGAGTCGTTAGTAATTCCAGACTTACTACTTGTACTAACCTATGTAATTTGGTAACAAAAAACCCACCTCTGGTCTTCATTGGCTGCTCGCAAACAGCTTTGACCCGCCCTCAAACACAACACTAAGCGGTAGACCAATCACAACAGACTAGGACGTCTGACCAATCAGAGCAGAGTAGGCTCTCTGAAAGGAGGAGTTTAGAATGAGTCCTTTAGAATGGATCATTGAACGAGTCGTTTTTGACACTGGGGGGAAAAAAGGTAATAATGCAATTTAAATTATGAGAAAATTAAAGTGTTTTTTGACCTTGGATCTATTGTATGAGACCTTTAAAACAAAATTAGGCATGTTTAAAAACCATAATAGGTGCTCTTTAATGTCATAATCTTGTGTAATCAAACGCTGTGATTGTGAACATGACTTCAAATAAGAAAACTGCACTGATATCATTTCAGCTTTGTGCCCTTGAAATGGATACTCTCTGTACTTATTAAAGTGAGTGAAGTCATTTAACCTTTTTTTCAACATTTGTCCATCACTTGAATGTTTCCAGACTTTTCAGTCTCAACATGCTTTTTCTTAGGATGAAAGTCTGTCATTGGACCTTTGTTGTCATGTCTTCTAATAAATGGAAAAATATCTTCTTACACTATAGAACATTACCTGCCATCTTCCATAGGTTCACGGCTTTGAAATATTAATTTGAAAGCATATAGGAACAGATATATTAAATAAATAATAAATCTAAAGACAATACTTGTTTTATTTCTTTTTATTTATTTTTTTACTTTCTTTTCCAGATTTCTACTCTCATCTTGTCAAGAGACCATTGAACAAACCTCAAAGGTAGCTAGCTGAATGTTTGCTGAGAAGTCCTACTGGAGTCTTATCTTATGCTAGTTCTGTGTAAACATGAAACAACGTTTTTTATTTATGCATCAGGGTGATGTGAGAGGGAGAGTGCATCTTTGAATGCACTACCTTTCCAACCCCAGATGCATTGCAATAGTCTGCATGGTGCTGCCCTTCTTTAGTGCACCACAAAACATAAGGATGTTAGATACATACTTAAGTATCTTTTTCCACTCTGTCAGAGTCTTACATAAAGCTTGACTTTTATTTTTCCACTTCTCTGATCTCGACAATATCTAAATGCATTTTTCAGACATGTAAAATATCTTTCCTGTTGCGTTTGTCCACTTAAACTTGTTAGTGTTAAGAAAAGGGGGCGAAAAATAGTGACGTGGTTTCTGTTTTTGCAGAAGCGTAAACCCATCACCTCTGGTGAAAACTAGGCTGTTGTGCAGAATAAGTGAAAGTGAAGCACTCTGGTACATTGCCACCCCACAGCCAGTGCTGAGACTGGTATGAACTATCATGTTAATTCACTATTCTGGAGTAGGGGCAATCTTGCTGAACGTAATATTTTAGTACATGGCAAAACACGGCACCTTTGGGATAATAGTAACAGTACAACTGACGCACAATAGATGCGTTTTAGCAGTTGTATGGGCTTCAGCATTATTCCCTGGTTCTTCTCGCAAACAATGTTTTTCTTGGATTTTTTTGGGATTAGATGCTTCTTGAAATATAACAGTCAACCTACATACTTGGTTAGGCTCACAGATTAATTATATAGCTACAAAAGGGCTAGCAATAATATTCTATGCTTCTCTCTGTGTCTTTTAATAAATAATTCCACCAATAAAACAAATTCTTTTTTTCCTGCCTTCCTCAGTGTTTTGGTAACAGTCAATTATTGCAATTAGATTGTATTTTAATACTTCAGTGTATGAAGTTCCCATATCTGAAGTAATTACTCATTTGCGCATGTGTCTTTTTCAGTGAGGCATGATTTGTGCATTTACGTGAGTCTCACTGCATTCCTGACATGAGGACCGCCTACAGTCTATTCGCTGACAGTCCGATGCATATTGCACTCAAAACTGTACAATACTTTCCCGATCTGACAAGCTCTAATCTGATTAATTGGATTTGATTTCTGGGAATAAGTGATTCATGTTTTTGTTTTTGTTTTTTTTCAGTATGCCAGGAAACAAAGGGATGTTTACAAGATACATGCAAAAACAATTCAATTCAAAACAATTCAAAACAAAACAAAGGAAAACAAATATAACTATGGTTGCTCACTCTACATGTCAATCAGACATGTTTCTGTTAGTTTCAGATGGAGTTGCCTGTTGCAAAAATAACTCACCGTTGCTAAACAACTCACCAACACATCAACATACTAGCACACTTTCTGTTTTACACTAAATGCCTTTTGCACCACATTTTGGAATTAGCGCAGAGTGGCGCTAGTCCCCTTCCAATTTCTGCACCACTAGAGTCTCCAAACAGAACAAATAGTAATAAAAAACGAGCTACAATGATTTTTATTTCAGTATAACAATGATTGTTTTTAAATAAAAAAAAAGTCTCCTGAAAAGTTCCCCATCTGCCTTTGTGCGGACAAAAAGATAGTCCAGTCCTAAAGTCACTTCATCAGTTGAGCCAATGTTCTTTGCGGTAGCATGAGTCTCCACATGTGGAGTCTCCGCGGTGTCATGCACAACGAGCCATGTGATAAGATGCGAGAGTTGTCCTCCACCACCCGGATTGAGGTGAGTGACCGCGCCGCCATGAGGACCTACTAAGTAGTGGGAATTGGGCATTTCAAATAGGGAGAAAAGGGGATAAAAAAATAAAAATAAAAAAATGGGTTAGCATGAACAGTTGAACAATACAGCGAATTCAGAAATTCAAATGATAATAGCAGTTATGTTACTTATTTCATTTTAGTACTTCGGTTTATTATTGGTAAAGAAAGCTGTGTGGGACTCAACAGCCTGCGGGCCATCATGGGTGAAGAAAGGATCATGATGTCTGGACTGGTAATAATAATAGCGCAAGAGCACCATAGCCACTTGCGATCATGTCAGCTAAAGGAGGGTTAATTTGCACTGATGGAATAATAAAACTTATCTGCTTATGCTTATTTTTGTTTTGAGTAAAAATATGGTATTAGATTTAGGGGGTTGAAGCCCATATTAAGTAGAGAAAAAGAAGCTCTTGTTCTCTTGCTTGAAGGATCTGCCATGGTTAACAGCCGGTCACAGCAGGTGAAAAAGCAGATTTATTTTGCAACGCAGCAATATTGTTCTCATCTGCTTACACTAAAGCACAGGCATAAGGTCTCTGGATCAAAACCTGAATGTATGCTTGCTGGATTAAGTTTCTGGATCATTTGTATAGCAATCAGGATACATATGTGCAAATTTGGGTACATATGCAAAGTTAATGTATTTCCTGAAATTAAGATTTGCGTATGCATACTGTATGTTTTGAAGCTCAGTAGATTGTTTTTCAGTCATAAAGTAATTAAATTAATTCTGTAGTATTTTCACAAAACAACTTGTACCAACTTCTATACATAATGCATGTGAAAAGGAAGAAACTTTGAGAAAACAAAAACTAAGCAGGGAAGCCCAAGACACATATTTATTATATAGCAAGTTTTATACAGAGAGAGCGGTTTACATGTTCCTTATGTAAATTGTAAAGTGAATACAGCTATATATACATTCAGTCAGTCTCCAATACCCCCCAGTTATTCACGCTCTGCTGTCTGTATGTTTAAAGTTGATGCACAGGATTCAGAACATTTAAAGATTTGCATTTTATAGGTATTATTGGATCTTACATTATAGTACTTACCAAAATTATAGAGTAATTATAGCTCAGCTCAAATGATGCACTTTATTATAAATATACAGATTAGACACTAAAACTTGGGATTGTGAGTCGACTCCAAAAGAGTTGATTCCTCGACTCTAACAAGCCATGGAATCGGAGTCGACTCTAGAGAGGAATCAGAGGGTGCGTGACAGACTTAAAAGGATGAAACTTTCGGAACATTCTAGCATTACATCAATGCATGGGGCAGTAGTTGTGAAGTAAATTGATGCTGGTTTTATCAGTGTGTATGTGAGTACATGCCATTTTTGCTCTCCACTATATACTACTGATGATTTGTTCTTTCTTCATAACTTTTGTACCATGTCCCTGTTTCTCAATTTGTCTAGTTTCTATTTGAAAATGAAATAAATTATTATTAGTTATTATTAGTGTCTTGTTATTTCCCCCCTTTAAACATGGTTATTGGCAGAAACCAGGAATTGACATTTTCAACACGTATTGTTGTATATATCAAGGTAAAATGTGAAATGTCTCTAAACTGGATTAATTTGAACAGTTATAATAGTGCGCTGTTATATTTTATGTCTTCATAATTTATGTAGTTTGTGTCTTCGGGAGCACATTTTTAAAAACAAATCAAACAAAAATCTACATTGAGTGTGTGATAATGACTGTAAACTTGTCAGGTCCATCGCCAGAACATGCTATTGAATAGGGAACACTTTATAATCTGAGATCAAGCAATTTTTAAAAGCAATCAACACACCAAAATATGTGAATTAAACCCCCTGCTGTTTAATACATTGTGGTAAAGAAAAAAAAAAAAACTGCCGTCATTAAAACAACATTAAAAATGTACCATTCAAAACAACAGTTAAAATTAATTTTGTTATTTGTTCATGGTAAAATACAGACCTTACTGATAATTAAGTGAATCAAGCAAGAACATATGCATGATCTGTTTTCCGTCAGCATGGCAACCAACATGAAAAATATATAGGCCTAACCAATGAATGCAGTGAAATCGCACTTGCACCTGGCATATCTTGCAGTCTTGCTGACAATATCAGCATCAACTTGAAGAGTTTTAGGGAGTTGGAATAAAATCCAGTAGGCAGTGCTTCACATGTACAAGGGATATATATCTTGTGAATTATATACATATATACATTGAAAAGTGCACATGTGCATGAACAGACTGGATTACTAACGTCATAGGATGGAGCCCAATAACAAGTCAACAAAGCTGAAATAATTTCTGTGAGTACAGTGGGGAAAGCACATATACTATAAATTATACCCATTTGTACACACCAATTGCAAAAATCGACTGTCCCTTACATTCACGTATACTATATAATATATTCCCATAGTTTTATGTAAGAGGAAAACCCCACTAATGCAGCTCAATTCCGTTGCAGGTTGCAATACAAAGCTAAGAAAACAAACAGTAACAACTCTGGAATATCTGCAAATAAAATATTGAGGTCTTCCTGGGTTGCCATGTTTGATATTTACACAAGCGTAGCATGGAAATTACATTGTTGTGGAGAAAGCTGCTTACTGAGAGTACGCCTCTTACCCAGTGCATGTAAATGGGAACGCCACTTTCTCACAATAAACCACTTTCTCGCAATAAGCCACTTCCTGGTGTCCATGTAAACATAATCACTGTGTAAACAGACCCGGAGAAAGTTCAGCAGAGCTCACTGCAGTTGCATAACTAAAACTAGTTAAATGAAAAAAATTTTTTTTGCATTTCTTAAAGGTGCAGCAGCAATTAAATTTGAAGGTCAGAGAGAGGGTGGGGAAAAAATGTGTTTTGGCATTTTACTATTATATGGGAACTTAGGAGAAACAAACAAACAAACAAACAAACAAAAAGTAATAAACAAATCTATGATGTGAACAATTTAAATTCCAAAGGGGTTTTAGAGTTGTTCTTTCTGAACCTATTTCACTTTCCAATGACAGCTGGGGTTGTTTTCTGAGCAGAGCACTTAACCTCCTACATGGGTGAGCCAACATGGTTCCCCTATCTCCCATAACCATGGGCCTGTAAAAGTGCAAAGGCTGCTCTATTGCCTTTTTATGAATACATAATGTTCTTAAAGTGATAGTTGAACCCATTTAACTATGTCATCATTTACATCCATTATTTACCCACATGTTGTTCCAAACCCATATGAATTTATTTCTTCCAAGGAACTCAAAAGGAGATGTTTGACAGAATGTTAGGAAAGGTGAATTATAACAGAATTTTAATTTTTTTGGTGAACTATCTCTATCAAAAAAAATAAAATAAATAAAAATAAAAAAAGATAAACTTACTACATGATATGAGGGGGAAAGAGAGTGGGAGAAAGGATGAAAAGGCCTATTACATGTGAAAGAGGCAAAGTTTATTATTGCAAGGCCTTTGCAACTCCATAGCACTGATGAAAGGAACCCCCTATGAGGTTATGATCTGCTATCTGACTATAACTAGAATAAAAAAAAAAAGAAGAAGAAGAAGAATTAGAAGAAGTGGAGAAAAGAGGGCCAAAGTGTACATATGGCATTCAAACTAATTTGCTTACAATGTTTTCAGCTACAGATAAGAGTAACGCAGCTGTCGAAGCATGTCATAAGCCATTACCCTCAGCCATCTACTTCAACTGTGAAGCACTCTCCCCTTTTTAACATTTTAAATGGTTAAGAATATGATAAAACATTGTTTCTTCATGTCAAAATCCCTTCTTCTGTAACCGGTAGCCATTGACAGCGCAAGCTGGATGAAAAAACTCTGTTCACAATCTTTGAGCTAATTTGTTCTGCATTTGCACTTTGGTTTTTGGTTAAACATTACAAACATGAGTAAGAGAGTAAGTGAAAGAGAACATGCTCAGGAAACTTAACAGGCAGCAGCTGCTAGCTGATAAAGTTAAATTCTGATGACAATGACAATACATTTTGGAGTGGGAACAAGTGCTTTTCTTTTTGCAGTTACTCAGTGCACATTTGTCCAATCTTCTGTGATAAGAGCACCTAGCAATATAAGAACTGTTTGTTGAATTTGATTACTTACCTCAAGAGGCATTTGTTGGTAGGAAAAATGTAAAAATTTAGCACATTTTGAGCTTGTGCTTCTGAAAATCTGTTGTTAGATTGTTAAAGTAACCAAAATACATGAGAGCTGTTCTTTTTAGCCTTAGAATCATTTCATCAACCATGTCAAACCTGGTTGAGGTGGTCAAGCCTGTTTTTGGAACATGGTGACTGGTAAACCAGCCCATGACAATACTACATTGACTTAATGATAATTCGGTTGCCACAATCTGAATTTTATGGGATTAAATGTAGTTGTCTCTCCCATAGATATCCAAACTCTACGTGTACAGAATGGGATTAAGCACTCAGGAAACTAGTAACAACCGTATTTAGCTGTGTGTACGTGGTACGTGGTTCATTGGATTTTTCTCTAATACAATTAGGGCAATTTATCCAAATCTGTTTGGCTGAAAATTGAGCTACAATGGACCCTTTTCACTAATCCGGGTTTGGAACACAGAAGTAAACAATAGCAGGGTAATCTTCAATAGAGGTGGATGGGAGACCACAGTAAATATTATTTTTGCTTACCCATTTCAAATCAAATCAAAACAAAATCAAATCACTTCTATTGTCACACAACCATATACACAAGTGCAATAGTGTGTGAAATTCTTGGGTGCAGTTCCGATCAACATAGTAGTCGTGACAGTGATAAAGACATAAAATATACACATCGAATATACACATAATTACACACAACACAATATACAAATAATAACATACAATGTACAGTATACAATACACACAATATAGAATACACATTATACAATAAAAAAAGTATATATAGAATGTACAGTAGGTTGTATTGTACTGTATTGACATTCAGGCTGTCGGTTGATAGGAAGTTGTTAAGAGAGAATATAATATAATAATAATATAATTTATGACAGTCCGGTGTGAGATATAAGAGTAATAAAGTGCAGTGCTGATGTATTTGATCGTGGGAGATCAAGAGTTCAAAAGTCTGATTGCTTGGTGGAAGAAGCTGTCATGTAGTCGGCTGGTGCGGGTCCTGATGCTGCGATACCGCCCGCCTGATGGTAGCAGTGAGAACAGCCCATGGCTCGGGTGGCTGGAGTCTCTGATGATCCTCTGAGCTATTTTCACACACCGCCTGGTATATTAGTCCTGGAGGGAGGGAAGCTCACCTCTGATGATGTGTCTGGCAGTTCGCACCACCCTTTGCAGGGCTTTGCGGTTGTGGGCTGTGCTATTGCCGTACCAGGCGGAGATGCAGCCAGTCAGGATGCTCTCTACAGTGCAGGTGCAGAACCGTGTGAGGATGTGGTGGTTCATTCCAAACTTCCTCAGCCTTGTCAGGGAGAAGAGGCTCTGATGAGCCTTTTTCACAATGGCCTCAGTGTGGATGGACCATGTGAGTTCCTCAGTGATGTGGACACCCAGGAACTTGAAGCTGCTGACTCTCTCCACTGGTGCTCCATTGATGGTGATGGGACTGTGTTCTCTATCTCTTCTCCTGAAGTCCACCACAAGCTCCTTTGTCTTACTGATGTTGAGGGAGAGGTTGTGCTCCTGACACCAGTGTGTCAGAGTTGCACCTCCTCTCTATAGGCTGTTTCATCATTGTCAGTGATCAGACCTACCACCATCGTATCATCAGCAAACTTAATGATGGCATTGGAGCTGTGTGTTGCCACACAGTCATGTGTGTACAGGGAATACAGTAGTGGGCTGAGAACACAGCCATGCGGGGCTCCAGTGTTGAGGTTCAGTGATGAGGAGATGTTGCTGCCTATTCTAACCACCTGGCGTCTGCTTGACAGGAAGTCCAGGATCCAGCTGCACAGCGAGCTGTTTAAGCCCGGAGTTTCTCATCAAGCTTGGAGGGCACTATGGTGTTGAATGCTGAGCTGTAGTCTACAAACAGCATTCTCACATAAGTGTTCTTTTTTTCCAGATGGGAGAGAGCAGTGTGTATTGTAGATGCAATGGCATCATCAGTGGAGCGGTTGTTGCGGTAAGCAAACTGCAATGGGTCAAGTGAGGAAGGCAGCACAGAGCAGATGTAATCTCTGATTAGTCTCTCAAAGCATTTGCTGATGATGGGGGTCAGAGCAACAGGACACCAGTCATTTAAGCAAGTTATTTTGGATTGCTTTGGAACAGGCACAATGGTGAACGTTTTAAAGCATGTGGGGACTACAGACAAAGAGAGGGAAAGGTTGAAAATGTCCGTAAAAACACCAGCCAGTTGGTTCACTCACGCTCTGATGACGCGGCCCGGAATGCCGTCTGGACCCGCAGCTTTGCGGATATTCACCCATCGGAAGGATCGGGTTACATCCACTACAGAGACGGAGACTGAACTAACCTCTGCAGCTTCGGCCGCGAGAGCTCTCTCCACGAGGGCGGTGTTATTTCCCTCAAAACGAGCATAAAAAGTATTGTGTTCATGACGGAGTTTTTATTCCCTTTGAAGTCCGTGATGATATGAATTCCCTGCCACATGCTTCTAGAGTTGGTGGTGTTGAACTGTCCTTCAATTTTGTTCCTGTACTGGCGTTTTGCTGTTCTGATAACTGTTCATAACTGGCTTGTTTATGCTCCTCCGCATTCCCGGAAATAAAAGCAGAGGTCCGCGCATCAAGTGCCGCGCGAACAACGCTATTAATCCAAGGTTTCTGGTTCGGATAGATCCGTATTGTTCTGGTCGGAACAACGTCCTCTATGCACTTTCTGATGAAACATGTTACGCTATCAGCATAAAGCTCGATGTCGTCATCAGAGGCGGACCGGAACATCTCCCAGTCCGCGTGATCAAAACAGTCTTGTAGCGTAGAGTCTGATTGGTCCGACCAGCACAGGATCGTTCTGAGGGTGGGTGCTTCCTGTTTCAGTTTCTGCCTGTAAGCGGTCCGATTTGCCAAATGGTGGGCGGGGGAGGGATTTGTAGCCGTCCCGGAATGGAGAGTAGCAATGGTCCAAAACCCGGTCCCCTCGTGTGTTAAAACTAGTATGTTGGTGGTATTTTGGTGCGACTGATTTGAAACTGGCTTTATTAAAGTCCCCGGTCACAATGAATGTGGCCTCAGGGTGCGCGGTTTCCTGCTTGCTTATAATCCCATACAGTTCCTTGAGTGCCCGGTCTGTGTCGGCTTGTGGCGGGATGTACACAGCAGTGATAATGACTGCTGTGAATTCCCTCGGTAGCCAGAATGGTCGACACAGAAGCATGAGAAATTCCAGATCAGGAGAGCAGAAAGACTTGATAGAATGTACGTTCCTCTGATCACACCAGGATTTGTTGATCATAAAACATACACCACCACCTCTGCTTTTACCTGAGAGGTCTTTCGCTCTGTCCGCTCGGTGCACGGAGAACCCCACGGGTTCAATGGCTGAATCTGGAATCTCAGCAGACAATGCAGCAGTCCCTCGTCTCTCGTTGGAAAGAGATCCATGCTTTCAGCTCGCAGAGCTTGTTATCCAGAGACTGAACATTTGCCAGTACAATACTGGGTAGCGGGGGTCAATTTGCGCGGCGCCTTACTCTGATGAGAACGCCGGCTCTGTTTCCCCTTTTCCTCCTGCGTTTCCACGGCTGGGCAGCCCAGACAAAGGGCTCCGCTGGCGAGTTTGTAAACAGCGGGTCGGCATTGAGGAATTTGAAGTCCGGTTTGCAGTGTGTAATTGCTGAACCAATGTCCAAAAGTGTTTGTCTGTCGTATACAATAAGGCAGACAACATCCAGTACAAAAAACATAAGAATTGTACACAAAACAAACAAAACACTTCAGTGTTGTTTCGGAGCTCGCAACGCAGCAGCCATACTCGGAGCCATCTTGCAAAAAATGCAAAAAAAAAAAAAAAAAAAAATACTGCATTTCCACACCTGTCCAAAACAGGAAAAAAATACAGAGTGGTGGATTACAGTAGTCAGAAGAGAGAAAGATGCCAAAAATACTGTCACTTCCTCAATGCCTGTATTAGAAAACCCATCGCAGCAGTGGTAACTTGTTTTTTAAAACTCATTTCATGGTAATATAATACAAAGTACAATCTTATACTGTATATTTATACTAATTAAAAAATTGCAAATCTAAAAAAAAAAATAAATAAATAAATAAATAAAAAAGAGCTAGATTTACACTGCTAAATAAGGTGAAAACGCGTCATCGTCGTCTGTAAAAAGGATCCATAAAGCAAGTTCATGTTTGAACTGACCCTTATGGATTAATTACTAGCAATAAATAATTTAGCAGGGTCAATGGGATGCTTTTGTTTTCCTATGGAGTAGTTGTGGAGTTTCAGTCCGATATGTTTTCATAGTTGTTCTCAAGCATTACATCTATTAAGTAGTGCAATATTGATCACTTTGTTGGTACATGGTCCAGAGATTCTTCTTGAGTCCACTTTGAAACAGTTTTCAAGTTTTAGTTTCAAGTTTTATTGTCATTCCAGCCAACATACAAGTGTACACCTAGAGTGCCAACTCTTAGTCAAATTTATTGCACCATAAGGCAAACTTTGCATCCTTCTGTATGTATTTGGACACTAAATTGAAGATGACAACTTCCTAGATATCTGTGAATAACTAAAGGGGGCTGATCAAGCACGGATCCCTCTGTCTTAACTTTAGGATCGAAATATAATGAAAAAAGACGGATTCTGTTACTGAGCTATTGAGCTAGTGCCTTCATGAAGGCAAATGTATCTATCCTATTCCACATTCCTCTTATAGATTATATGAACATGTGAACAGCTAAAACAGTTAATTAGCAAGCATAAAACAGAATGTATAATGGGTACAGGGAAACTTCACAGGAAGCAGTGAATTCGCACTTCTTTCTAAATCTCAGCCACCCACTGACAGGCATACTGAAAAGGCAAATTAAACAGTGGAATGGCAAAGTAGCTATGTAGCTTTGAGGTTTAGAGAGTATGTGTGAAGTCCTCTCATGGGATCCTGCTCTGTGTTATGATTTTCATGGAAGCTGACTATAAAATGATATCAGCTGGGCAAAATTCCAGCTCAACCCGGTCAATTAAGCATAGCTAATGAAACTGAATTAGTCAGTACATTTAGATGCTTCATTTGCATTGCGTCTTTAGTATAATGACTTTGAATTCAATTAAAGCATGTAAAAGTTTTCTTTTTCAACAAAGTTTTTCAGAGCCTGTTGCGCTTCATTTTTAGTATTTGAACAGAGAAATAATTTAGAAGTGAGCAGAATAATTAAGTGTCAAATTAATTTTGCCAAATAAATAAATATTTCCAAACTTCAGCATTTAATTATTTTTGAAAAGCCATTCTTTCCATTCATTTATTAAAAGTCAGCTTAGAATTGTTTCTGAATTTTATCACCAAAAACTATACTATTCATTTGTACACTTGATGTCAAGCGAACTCCATTTTGTTGAACCAAACTAATATTTTGTCTTAAAGGGATAGTTCACCCAAAAATGAAAATTCAGTCATTGTTTACTCACCCCTGTGTTGTTTTAACACTATATGACATTTTTTCTTTTTCTTAGCACAAAGGTAGAAATTGTAAAAAAAAAAAAATAAATAAAAATAAAAAAAAAACATTTTGCTCAGTGATGTCATACAATGGCAGTTTATGGTGACTATAATTCAGAAGTCTAATAAATTATTCCATGAGACTCATGATTGTTATGAAAGCATACGATAAGGTTTAGTGAGAAACATAATGAAATCAAATGTATTATTTAGTAAAAATGTTCACTGACCGTTGATCTCCTGTGCGCATTCATGACAGATTATTGTATTTTTTATTTTTTTTTGGACCGTTACCTGTTCACAGTGGAAGGAGTTACCCACGCGATGTCGAAAATATAAAACAAGCTATCGATATAATGTACCGTCCCTTATCACTGCTGGTTAGGACAAAAATTCTGATTACTATAGAAAATATACCTTTTATTGTGTGACTTTTTCCGTCATGTTAGGACAAGGTGTTACTGTGACTGCCTGTAGCCTCCTCTATGTTTCCATTTGATTTCCGTGTACTCTGTTAAAAAAAAAATAAGGCTGGGCATAGAAAAATCTCTGTTTTGTGTGCAGCAGTGTTGTGTTCTGTTGTCGCTATCACTGTGGAGGACCTGTATTTAAATAAACAAAACGAGTTTTTTCGCTTGATTGCCCCAATGTTGTGAGGGAGCTGCGTGAACTGTTACTCTCATGCCGTCATGCACAGGAGATCAACGGTCAGTGAATATTTTCATTAAATAATACAATAGATTTCGGTTTGTTTTGCAACAAACCTTATCGTATGCTTTTATAACAATCATGAGTCTCATGGAATAATTTATTAGACTACTGAATTATACTTTTGTGTCCTTTTGAAACTTGAAAAGGTGGTCACCATAAACTGCCATTGTATGACATCACTGAGCACAAAATGTTTTCACAAATTCTCCCTTTGTGTTAAAAAAAAAGAAAGAAAGTCATATAGTGTTATAACAACACAGGGGTAATTAAACAATGACTGAATTTTTATTTTTGGGTGAACTATTCCTTTAACTCGCCCCTTTCATTTAGAATGTAAATGTATTCAAAAATGTCAAATAACTATGCCTAAAGACCTTGTGCAGACAAATTATGCATGTATTTATGCATGCTTTAACATATCTGCTATAGCTGAATATTTCTATTTGATTAACATTTGTAAGTTCATTCATAAGCTTAAGTAATTTGTAAGCTTTTTTAAGTTCAACTTCTTGTTTTAAGTTAAAATTAGCCATGTCAGATTTCCCAATGTGTGTCATCATTGTATCATTCTCAGTCTTTGTTTTTTTATTAAATGTTAGCTTAAGCATTGTACTTAAAATATGCCATAGATACATTTGAAGATACAGTTGAAGTCAGAAGTTTACATACACCTTAGCCAAATACATTTAAACTCAATTCCTGATATTTAACCATAGAAAACATTTCCTGTCTTAGGTCAGTTAGGATCACTACTTTAAGAATGTGAAATGTCAGAATAATAGTGGAGAGAGTGATTTATTTCAGCTTTTATTTCTTTCATCACATTCCCAGTGGGTTAGAAGTTTAAATACACTTTGTTAGTATTCAGTAGCATTGCCTTTAAATTGTTTAACTTGAGTCAAACATTTTGGGTAGCCTTCCACAGACTTCTCACAATAAGTTGCTGGAATTTTGGCCCATTCCTCCAGACAGAACTGGTGTTATGGTGTCAGGTTTGTAGGCCTCCTTGCTCGCACATGCATTTTCAGTTCTGCCCACAGATTTTCTATCAGATTGAGGTCAGGGCTTTGTAATGGCCACTACAAAACATTGACTTTGTTGCCCTTAAGCCATTTTGCCACAACTTTGGAGGTACGCTTGAGGTCATTTTCCATTTGGAAGACCCATTTGCGACCAAGCTTTAACTTCCTGTCTGATGTCTTGAGATGTTGCTTCAATATATCCATATAATTTTCCTTCTTCATGATGCCATCTATTTTGTGAAGTGCACCAATCCCTCCTGCAGCAAAGCACCCCCACAACATAATGCTGCCACCCCATGCTTCATGGTTGGGATGGTGTTCTTTGGCTTGCAAGCCTCACCCTTTTTACTCCAAACATAATGATGGTCATTATGGCCAAACAGTTACATTTTTGTTTCATTAGACCAGAGGCTCGATGATATTAAGGTCAGGAGACTGTGATGGCCACTCCAGAACCTTCACCTTTTTCTGCTGTAACCACTGGAGGGTCAACTTGGCCTTATGCTTAGGGTGGTGCTGGAAAGTCCAAGAGCATCCCATGCGCAGCTTTCGTGCAGAAGAATGCAAATTGTCTGCCAGTATTTTCTGATAACATGCTGCATTCATCTTGCCATCAATTTTCACAAGATTCCCCATGCCTTTAGTGCTCACACACCCCCAAAACATCAGTGAGCCACCACCATGCTTCACAGTGGGGATGGTATTCTTTTCACTATAGGCCTTGTTGACCCCTCTCCAAACATAGCGCTTATGGTTGTGACCATAAAGCTCTATTTTGGTCTCGTCACTTCAAATTACAGTGTGCCATAAGCTGTGAGGCGTGTCAAGGTGTTGTCGGGCATATTGTAACCGGGCTTTTTTGTGGCATTGGTGCAGTAAAGGCTTCTTTCTGGCAACTCGACCATGCAGCTCATTTTTGTTCAAGTATCGTTGTATTGTGCTCCTTGAAACAACCACACCGTCTTTTTCCAGAGCAGCCTGTATTTCTCCTGAGGTTACCTGTGGGTTTTTCTTTGTATACTGAACAATTCTTCTGGTAGTTGTGGCTGAAATCTTTCTTGGTCTACCTGACCTTGTCTTGGTATCAAGAGATCCCCGAATTTTCCACTTCTTAATAAGTGATTGAACAGTACTGACTGGCATTTTCAAGGCTTTGGATATCTTTTTATATCCTTTTCCATCTTTATAATGTTCCATTATCTTGTTACACAGGTCTTTTGACAGTTCTTTTCTGCTCCTCATGGCTCAGTATCTAGCCTGCTCAGTGCATCCACATGAGAGCTAACAAACTCATTGACTATTTATACACAGACACTAATTACAATTTAAAAAGCCACATGTGTGGGAAATTAACCTTTAATTGCCATTTAAACCTGTGTATGTCACCTTGTGTGTCTGTAACAAGGCCAAACATTCAAGGGTATGTAAACTTTTGATCAGGGCCATTTAGGTGATTTCTGTTATCATTATGACTTAAAAAGGAGCTAAACAACTATGTGATAATAAATGGCTTCATATGATCACTATCCTTAAATAACAGACAGTTTTTTTGCATGATCAGTCATATTTTCAAAATCAATGCCAAAATTTCACAATTTCTGCCAGGGTATGCAAACTTTTGAGCACAACTGTAGATACTTGTCTACCTGTTTCCTCCAGCATCTTCACAGGGTCCTTTGCTGTTGTTCTGGGATTGATTTGCACTTTTCACACCAAACTATGTTCATCTCAAAGAGACCGAGCAGTATGATGGCTGTATGGACCCATAGTGTTGTGTACTATTGTTTGTACAGATGAACGTGGTACTTTAAGGCATTTGGAAATTGCTCCCAAGGATGAACCAGACTTGTGGAGGTCCACATTTTATTTATTTTTTTCTGAGGTCTTGGCTGATTTCTTTTGATTTTCCCATGATGTCAAATAAAGAGGCACTGAGTTTGAAGGTAGGCCTTAAAATATTTCCACAGGTACACCTCCAATTCAGTACAACTCTTAGCAGAAGCTAATTGTCTGAAGGCTTGACATAATTTTCTGGAATTTTCCAAGCTGCTTAAAGGCACAGTTAACTTAGTGCGTGTAAACTTCTGACCCACTGGAATTGTTATATAGTCAATTAAATGTGAAACAATCTGTATGTAAACAATTGTTGGAAAAATTACTTGTGTCATGCACAAAGTAGATGTCCTAAACAACTTGCCAAAACTATAGTTTGCTAATATTAAATCTGTGGAGTGGTTACAGAATCAGTTTTAATGACTTCAACCTAATTGTATGTAAACTTCTGACTTCAACTGTATATTTGAGCATGATACTCCCAATAGACAGCTTTAAAGATGATCATGGCATATACTCATTCTATTAGGAGATTTCTTTTCATTTAAATGCAGTAGCTCACGTCTCACTCCAAAACACCAAAACCACCCTCATTATTTTAATGCATCACTGAGGAGCAGTGTTTCTCAGAGATTTGTTGGCAAATTGGTTTACACAGAGCAGTGTATCTGTAATGTTGTTGCTGGCAATGACAGGCAGATGAAGACGAGATAATGTGAAGAACCCAAGTGCAGTTTATTACAAACGTGAAATCCCAAAACCTTAAATCCAAACATGAACAAAACATAAACATGGACTTGACTTGACTAACCCAACAATGTTACATTAACAATACCTGACAATGAACAATGGCAAACATGAGGCTTAAATACATGGACAAGGGAGAACACATGACAATGAAAACCAATGACAAGACAGAATTAATAACAAGGTAACAAGACTGCTAACAACCTAATGAAACAATGAACCAATGGGGACAAGACACAAGAACATGGGAAACACATGACCAAATCACATGACAAGGAAACAGGAACAAAAACACATACAATCCTGACAGTATCTTCTGTAAGGATCATTTATGTAAGCATTGTAATACTCATAGGATTAAAGGGAAAGTGATGTATTGTTTGCACAAAGAAATATTGGATTACATTAAATTTTACAGGGCAAGATTACTATGAATGAGGATAAATAAATGCCTGGAGGCAGCTATGTGTAAGTATGTATTCTGATTTAGAGTATCACATTTTTGAGGGTTAAGAAAGAAATACATGACAACAGCTTGGTGTGACAACAAGGAATTGATAGATTGGTTAGTTTCAGTAAGCATTTTGTTTAGTCCAATCCAATGTGTTATGCAACACCTATAATATGTAATAGTGAGCCAAAGTTCAAAATACAAATCAAATAGAAATTCAACAAGAAACAGGTCGCAAACGACATAAATAAATTACATAAAGGCTGTGCTCAATATTTCATAATGAAATGTGGAAATAGTATTACATTTTTAAAGTAGAATTTCCTTATTTGTAAGTGTTGTAGTAACACAAATAGAGACAGGTGAGATAATCATAATGACTGCTAATCAGCACTAACTACAGCTTGGCCTCTGGTGGTTAGGTCAGGGATGGACACATGTGGATGTTACATGACTCCAACCCACAAGCCATTATATAGATGCTGCCTCACAATAAGGGTCTTCAATTGGGGTCATGTGCCAGGTAAACTACGATGGTCCCATTGGAACTCACTGATCAGGGTAGGACTTCTCTTGAAGATTCTTGCCTTGTCAGTTGAAAATGCAATGACCTTGACATCAAGAAGCCCAATAGTTGACTGTGTAATTTGGTCTATCATTTACATCAAAGTGAAAGAAGTTGCACTATTGAGACGACATGGCTTCAGAGATATAACACATAGGTACTACAGACTATAAACTCACTGACCACTTTATTAGGAACACTATAGTCCTAATAAAGTGCCTGACTTGGTTTTCTGCTGTTGTAGCCCATCCGCCTCAAGGTTTGACATGTGCATTCTGAGATGCTATTATTATTCTCAAGATGGTACTGCGGATGGCAGCCTCGGTGTTGAGCTCTCCAATTATTTTATTGTTTTTGTTTGTTTGTCCTGTGTTTAGTAATTTTTTTTTCCAATCAGTTTTACCAGGGACAAACTGCTGAACATTCGGCAGCACATACCAGACCATCTTTTCCCAGATTTTGACTATTCAGGCGTTTTGCTGGACATTTTAGTCAGAGGCGCAGCTGTGTTGTTCAAGCGTGCTATGAGATGCAAGAGAGGGAAGCGAGCTGGCGTGCTGGTCAAGCTCAGACAGTGCGGCTTTTGAACAATGCTGCCGAGTATTCATCTAGCAAATCTCCGCTCTCTTCCTAACAAAACGGACGAACTACATCTCCTCACCCGTACAAACAATGACTTTTCAAACTCTGCTGCCTTGTGCTTCACAGACACCTGGCTGAGTTAAGCCTTTCCGGACAGCGAGTTACATCTGCCAGGCTTCCAGCTGTTCAGAGTGGATTGCATTGCAGAATTAACAGGGAAAATAAGAGGCAGTGGAACATGCTTTTACATCAATGGGAGTCGGTGTACAGATGTAACAACATTAAAGAAGATGTGCTGTCCTAACTTGCAAGTGCTCTTTATCCTCTGTAAGCCTTTCTACTCGCTGCGGGAGTTTTCCTCATTTATTCTGGTGTGTTTATATTCCTCCACAAGTGTGTGGGAGCGTAGAGCTGCAACAGCTGGCTGATCAGATCACAGACACAGAACAAAAATACCCGGACTCACTTATTATTATTCTCTGCGATTTTTAACTGAGCAAACCTCACCCATGAACTTCCAAAATACAGACAGCACATTACATGCCCCACCAGGGACAGAAATATACTGGATCACTGCTTTACAACATTAAAGGATGCATATTGCTCTGTCCCAAGAGCAGCTTTGGGACTCTCTGATCACTGTCTGGTTCATCTTCTTCCGACCTACAGGCAGAAACTTAAATCAGCTAAGCCTGTAGTAAAGACTGTAAAGAGATG
The DNA here is from genome assembly GCF_019703515.2 of Myxocyprinus asiaticus. Classification (NCBI taxonomy): domain Eukaryota; kingdom Metazoa; phylum Chordata; class Actinopteri; order Cypriniformes; family Catostomidae; genus Myxocyprinus; species Myxocyprinus asiaticus. The sequence goes on along the minus strand of NC_059360.1, from coordinate 11,145,354 downwards.
GACCAATGAAGCAGAGCAGGAACTACAAGCCTGCTTTGACTGCACTGATTGGAGTGTATTTGAGGCTGCAGGAACCAATCTGGACAAGTTCACAGATACTGTGACATCATATATCAGTTTCTGTAAGGATATGTGCATTTCTACTAGGACTTATTTGACGTTCAACAATGACAAACCATGGTTTAAAGCAAAACTCATGCAGCATCATCAGGCCAAAGAGGATGCTTACAGAAGTGATGATAAAATGTTTTACAATCAGGCCAGAAACACATTGAAAAAAGAGATTAGAGTAGCTAAAAGAAGCTACTCTGAGAAGCTGAAAAACAGGTTTTCAGCTAACGACCCTGCATCAGTGTGGAGTGGCATGAAACAATTCACAAATTACAGGACTCCTACCCCCAACCCTGTGGTGGACCAACAACTGAATATGTTCTACTGCAGATTTGAAAGGCCCAATCTCACACCCCACACCCACTCTGACCTTCACTTTACACAAACACCAACACCTCCTGCAACCCCACTCCTCCCCCTCCTGCTACTCAACCTGCACTTAAGATCTGTGAAGATGATGTGAGCCAGGTCTTTTGGAAACAAAAGGTGAGGAAAGCTTCAGGCCCAGATGGCGTCTTACCAGTGTGTCTTCGATCCTGTGCTAACCAGCTGGCCCCCATCTTCACACAGATCTTCAATAGATCACTGGAGCAGTGTGAAGTCCCATGCTGCTTCAAACGCTCAATCATTATTCCTGTCCCAAAGAAACCAAAAATCACAGGACTTAATGACTACAGACCTGTCGCCCTGACATCTGTGGTCATGAAATCATTTGAGAGACTGGTGTTGACCCACCTAAAGAACATCAATGGACCCTTTCTAGATCCCCTTCAATTTGCTTATCGAGCAAACAGATCTGTGGATGATGCAGTCAACATGGGATTGCATCATATCCTGCAACATCTGGACAGACCAGAGACATATGCAATGATCCTTTCTGTGGACTTCAGTTTGGCTTTCAATACCATCATCCCAACTATTCTCCAGACTAAATTAAACCAACTCTCTGTTCCCATCTATATCTGTCAGTTAATCACCAGCTTTTTGACAGACAGGCAGCAGCTATGGAGAATGGGAAAATTCCCTTCCAGCACCTGTACGATCAGCACTGGTGCCCCTCAGGGATGTGTGCTCTCCCCACTACTCTTCTCCCTGTACACAAATGACTGCACTACCAAAGACCCCTCTGTCAAGCTCCTGAAGTTTGCAGACGACACTACTGTCATCGGCCTCATCCAGGATGACGATGAGACTGCATACAGAAGGTAGGTTGAACATTTGGCTGTCTGGTGCAATCAAAACAACCTGGAGCTGAACATGCTCAATACAGTGGAGATGATAGTGGACTTTAGGAGGAACACCCCAACATTGACCTCGCTCACCATTCTGAACAGCACTGTGGCAGCAGCGGAGTCATTCAGGTTCCTGAGCACTACCATCTCACAGGACCTGAAGTGGGAGACCCACAATGACTCCATTGTGAAAAAGGCCCAGCAGAGGTTGTACTTCCTTCGCCAGTTGAGGAAGTTCAACCTGTCACAGGCACTGCTGACACAGTTATACTCAGCAATCATTGAGTCTGTCCACTGCACTTCAATAACTGTCTGGTTTGGTTTAGCCACGAAATTGGACATCAGAATCTGAGCGGATTATTGGTTGCCTCTTGCCCTCCCTTCAAGAACTGTACACTTCCAGATTGAGGAAAAGGTCTGGAAAAATCACTCACCCAGCCCACTACCTTTTTGAACTGTTGCCTTCTGGCCAGCGCTACAGAGCACTAAGCACCAGAACCATCAGGCACAAGAACAGTTTTTCCCTCAGGCTATCCATCCCATGAACAGTTAAAACTCCCCCATTAAGGAATAATTATGTGCATTGCACAGCTTAGTCTATTTATATTTATCCAACATATCTTACCTCTTCTGCCATTACATTTCCTTGCACTATCTGTATATAACAGATTTGAATCAAAAAAAGAAACATCCCTTTTTCAGGACACTGTATTTTAAAGATAATTTTGTAAAAATCCAAATAACTTTCTCTCACTCAAGTAAATTTCTAATGAAATGTTTTTACTTTTACTTCTTTACAATGGGCAGCATTCCTGTCATTACATTACTGGGTTTAATTAGAATTAATACATAATTTATTGAGAGAATATTGAATGGGTCTTTTACGAGAGCGGAAGTTCACACAGAGGCGCGCGCTGCTGTCATAGACTGTCACTCAATCACTGCTGCAGCATCAAACTCTTCAAAGTGAAACACTTTCTTCGCTCATCACAATGAAAAAAAGAATAGATTTGTCATGCAATGCCTTCATTTAACACCAAGACAAGCGGATATTTCAGGATTAAAATCACAGCTCCAACTTAAGGCAGCACGCTGAAGTAAGTTTTGGCTCTAATCCTAACAGGTGTAAATGTGATGGTAATTTTCAGGGTGATTCTGAAACTGGGCTCTTATGACAATTTTTTAGTGTACAGGTGCATCTCAATAAATTAGAATGTCGTGGAAAAGTTCATTTATTTCAGTAATTCAACTCAAATTGTGAAACTTGTGTATTAAATAAATTCAATGCACACAGACTGAAGTAGTTTAAGTCTTTGGTTCTTTTAATTGTGATGATTTTGGCTCACATTTAACAAAAACCCACCAACTCACTCTCTCAAAAAATTAGAATATGGTGACATGCCAATCAGCTAATCAACTCAAAACACCTGCAAAGGTTTCCTGAGCCTTCAAAATGGTCTCTCAGTTTGGTTCACTAGGCTACACAATCATGGGGAAGACTGCTGATCTGACAGTTATCCAGAAGACAATCATTGACACCCTTCACAAGGAGGGTAAGCCACAAACATTCATTGCCAAAGAAGCTGGCTGTTCACAGAGTGCTGTATCCAAGCATGTTAACAGAAAGTTGAGTGGAAGGAAAAAGTGTGGAAGAAAAAGATGCACAACCAACCGAGAGAACCGCAGCCTTATGAGGATTGTCAAGCAAAATTGATTCAAGAATTTGGGTGAACTTCACAAGGAATGGACTGAGGCTGGGGTCTAGGCATCAAGAGCCACCACACACAGACGTGTCAAGAAATTTGGCTACAGTTGTCGTATTCCTCTTGTTAAGCCACTCCTGAACCACAGACAATGTCAGAGGCGTCTTATCTGGGCTAAGGAGAAGAAGAACTGGACTGTTGCCCAGTGTTCCAAAGTCCTCTTTTCAGATGAGAGCAAGTTTTGTATTTCATTTGGAAACCAAGGTCCTAGAGTCTGGAGGAAGGGTGGAGAAGCTCATAGCCCAAGTTGCTTGAAGTCCAGTGTTAAGTTTCCACAGTCTGTGATGATTTGGGGTGCAATGTCATCTGCTGGTGTTGGTCCATTGTGTTTTTTGAAAACCAAAGTCACTGCACCCATTTACCAAGATATTTTGGAGCACTTCATGCTTCCTTCTGCTGACCAGCTTTTTAAAGATGCTGATTTCATTTTCCAGCAGGATTTGGCACCTGCCCACACTGCCAAAAGCACCAAAAGTTGGTTCAATGACCATGGTGTTGGTGTGCTTGACTGGCCAGCAAACTCACCAGACCTGAACCCCATAGAGAATCTATGGGGTATTGTCAAGAGGAAAATGAGAAACAAGAGACCAAAAAATGCAGATGAGCTGAAGGCCACTGACAAAGAAACCTGGGCTTCCATACCACCTCAGCAGTGCCACAAACTGATCACCTCTATGCCACGCCGAATTGAGGCAGTAATTAAAGCAAAAAGAGCCCCTACCAAGTATTGAGTACATATACAGTAAATGAACATACTTTCCAGAAGGCCAACAATTCACTAAAAATGTTTTTTTATTGGTCTTATGATGTATTCTAATTTTTTGAGATAGTGAATTGGTGGGTTTTTGTTAAATGTGAGCCAAAATCATCACAATTAAAAGAACCAAAGACTTAAACTACTTCAGTCTGTGTGCATTGAATTTATTTAATACACGAGTTTCACAATTTGAGTTGAATTACTGAAATGAATGAACTTTTCACTGACATTCTAATTTATTGAGATGCACCTGTACATTTTTATATCAGTGCAGCAATATATCAGTGCGCTTTGTCCTGCGTCCCGCATGTCATGAGCAGTATTTACACATTTACCATGCACCCTCTCTGCTGTTCGCGTGATTGACAACTGGAGCACGAACAGACAGCATTTGTGCGTATGCACAGCGCGGGCCGTGTGCGTGAGAGATATGCGGGCGCGAGGCGAACGTATGGTGAAGAGAGTGGCTGTGTCTGAAATTGTTCACTCGTTCACCATTTCCTATATAGTGAATCATCTGGGACCTGTTGGATCGGAGGTTGAGGGCTAGGGCCATTCCCCCCAGAAATGTACGGGAACTTGCAAGTGCCTTGGTGGAAGAGTGGGGTAACATCTCACAACAAGAACTGGCAAATCTGGTGCAGTCCGTGAGATGCACTGCAGTACTTAATGCAGCTGGTGGCCACACCAGATACTGACTGTTACTTTTGTATCTGCATGATTTTATGCATTGCACTGTTTCTACACGATTGGCTGATTATGACTGTATTCCTAATACAGTCCTCAGTGAGTGTAGCACCTATAACTTATGAAACAGGATTGATTTGCTTAAGTGATTATAAAAGACTAATCAAAGAGGGCTAAACCTTCTCATAAGAGGATTTAGGTGCTTGTCCTTGGTGGACAAATACTGTATACTATACTAAATATCCTGGTTTGTATTGGTGTGTTGTAAAGATCGACCAATATATCGGTTATGCCTACTTTTAAAACAATTGATTATTGTCAGAAATTAACAGCATGCATTGGCCATCCATCAGATATTGTTTTTATTTATTTATTTATTTTTCATCACCTTAGTTATCTGTATCTGCAAAATCCAATATAAGTCGACCTCTAGTGTGCAGGTCAACACTATTTTGCAACCTGTCTCTTGGGCTGCTATACAATATGTTGTCTGACATGTGCCACCAGGTCTCCTTAACTCAACTCTATAAAATTAATCAGAATCAAGATGTCTTGACAGCATACAGTATCAGACTTTGAGTTTCGAGACAGGTTATCAAGGATTTAATCATGTAGGTGACTTCATTTCCTAGTAGGTTCTATTGATCCACAAGTCCTTGACATTGTCATTCTGAGCCTATGTCTTTAAGACAGCAATCTTTACTTGCAGATAATAATTTTGTCAGGTAGGGGTTAGCTTTTCTTAATAAAAAAATAAAAAAAACTACAGGGTGTAACTTAGCTGGATCTGCTCAATAATGAGATTCAATTCTTTCAATAGTTGATTCAGTGGCCTCTTTCTCTACAGCAAATGGTCATGGTGGGTCTGAATGATTGAGATTTTGAACACTTGTAAATTTTCTGTGAAGCTTTTGTAAATCCTTGGATGCAGCTTCTGGGCATTTCAGTTTTGTATTACATCCCTTCAGCTAAGGAGAGACAGTCTGTAGTGGAGCTAAACCCTGGAATGAAATGTTCAAAAATTTGCATACCTTAACAATCTCTGCAAATCTCTTTAAGGATCTGGATATAATTTACTGTCTTATGGAATATTTCTCAACCTATACATATACATAAGTTATTGTCAAGGAGCTTTCTCAAGACCAAGCACCCATGATTCACGTCTGACTCTATATCCTGACAAGTCTATTTATTATGTCTCAGAAAATTTTGTTGCCAGAAGCTTACAGAAATACATTTGGTGAGTCAGCTAAACTGTACAACATCAAGAGGTAGTCATTGTCATACCCATTTGTAGCTAAGAATGTGGTATTTCTCTGGTCTCCTTCTGAAAGTCAAATACAATTATATGCACTACAAAGATCTCGTTGAGAATATGTGGGCATTAGTGACAACACTTTAAAAGAAAAAGAAAGTTACTTACAGCCTGGGAAATGTATTTTTAACAGTTAGTGTTAGGGTTAGCCCTTACCCTACCCCAAGTGGTGAGGGAACATCGAATTTTAACGATTGCTTGGTTTCTATTTTTGCGGCATCACCCCACCCACTATGAAATGTAATTTGTCCAAAATCCTGCTCCTGAACATTAAACCTCAAATATGCTCTGATTGGCTGTGTTTGTTGCATATCGCGCAGCAGTTTCATTTTTAAGTGTGGACAGACTAATTGCTTATATCTGGAATCTTGTTGCAGGACACTGTGTCACTGTGTTTTACCATAAACTGTAAGCCTATATTCACAGTGTGCAACTTTGTCCAGTAATCTGAGATGTAAATTCCATTAAACTTCATAATCTGAACACTGACATGGTAGAATTGAATTTCCAAAAATGAAAATAGTAGTATTTCATGAAAATCTCATTTGAAATGATTAAATATCCTTCAAATGAAGTTTAAATATATCATGCAATATTACAATGTTAATGAAGGCTAAATCAGATTGCCATATTGTATTAGCATACATCTACTTGAATCAAATCCTCTCAACAATTTACTTTCCATATTGAAAATGTAAAGTAATTATTTTTATTTCTGTCTGCCCTGCCTTTCAGTGCTTTGTATGATTTATTTTATTTTATTTTTTTTAAATTGTTTTCTTATTTGGGATCTTCTCAGCTGTTTACCAATCTTTTCTCTCTACCAGTCTCTGATTCTCTCACTATTATTATGTCCATGTTTTCCTGTCTGTCCATATAGAATTTGCAGTTCCTATAGTATACTGATTGGTGTAAACATTATGTTTGGTACAGAAACAAGTAAAGATTTGCTAAAGATTTGTATAGGGTCAAGATGGTTAACTAGACATCGTCCAGCTGACAGGTTGATAAGTGAAGTATAATGGCAGGTTGATTAGTGAGGTATACTAGTTTATCTATATTTATTTTTTTCAAGGCAGTGCTTTAATGCCTTAAAGTGGATTAATTTAGAGAAGGAACTTCTTGAAGAGGGTTTTACAATGTTTACTGCTAACAAAATGCTCTAAACTCTTTCAAAGAGTCCCTAAAGTCTCTAAGTTCATCCCCATTAAAGTTGTCACACAACTTCAAATGTGAACACAATAAAAGAACAACCCATCGACTCATTCACCCACTGACTAGTGAATTATGAATTTATGTAGATTAGTGCATCCCTAACACTGACTTGAGAAGTTTAATTTGAAATAAACAATCCTTAAGGATTTAATAAGTATTCTTGAGTTTAAATGGAAGTGGAATCTTTTTTTCATTATCTGTTTCCAGAAAGACTTAATGTTTCAACAACAACCCGAGAAGGGGAAATATTCCTCCACCTTGAATACCTAATAGGAATCCATCCATATTTAAAATAGCCTGACCGTGTTTCATTGCATCTCAACAAGTCTTGCAAACTCAGGCACAGACTAGCGTCCTGCATATTGTTGCTTCATTATTATTAACTACCTCATTGCATTTTAGGGCCACAGCATCAAATATCATAAACATATTTCTAATCTTCATATGGAACATAATGTTCAATAAACAAGATGATCACTGCATCAATCAAACACTTTATGAGCCACATGCAAGAGATTTGCTAAGTGTTTATGGTAATTGCTTTAATCAAGGATTTTCCAGTTGTGCATATTTGTTAACTTTTCACAGTCAGCCTGCAGAATACAGTTGTCTTGTTATTATATCCCTTAACTTTGCTACAGTCTCTGACTCATTTTGGAGATGTAATTGTCTCACTAGAAGATTCAATCTGTTTCTCTTTGCTTAGCATTAGTATTGACACTTGTTCCTCTCATGATTATCTATTTATGCTTTTTCATGCTTTTTAGGTAGTGGCGAACCTCCGGCAAACATTTGGTAACAATGGACAGTTTGCCACAAGTTTGCCGCAAAGCTCATTTGCATGTGAAACTGTGTAACAATTTTTTTTTTTTTTTTTTTTTTTTTTCTGGATAGTAAGTGTTATTTCCAAATTACATATGCCTCAAAAATATAGAAAATGGCTATTATTCCCAACAAACTTTGCTTTTGTGACCAGGACAGTGATATTTTGATATGTACCTATTTCCAATGAGAAAACGGGCGAATTTGTGTCTTCGTTCACATAAAGTCTCACACAGTAAAACAGCATCGGGATATTTACGTATACAGATAACAAACAGCGCTGAATACTGTGGAAATTTACCTACAATCAACTGAGACAAAAGGCTGTCTTTTTGAGAAGTAACTTTGAGAGGTAACTTCAGCTAGTGATGTGTCATGTGAACAAGGGGCTGTTCAAACTGAACGTGTTTCTGCATCCGCTCACGCTGTATTTCAATCGTGTTACATGTAAACATTTGCTAGATGGATATCTTTTGACAACTGCATCATGTTTCACTGTGTTTTTGGGATCTCTCATGGGAGCGCTGCATTTTTAAAATCTGTTTTAAATTAAAAAGAACTTCATCTGATAAAAACGTGTCTCGAGACACCTGCGTTCTGCTCTATTCTTTGTGGTGCATTTTGCTTTTTTTGCTGTTCTGAACGGTTACTGGAAGAAATATTTTAGCCAATAGTTACATGAATGCTACTCATACTCGAAAAAAAAAAATCTCTCAGTCACCAGAATTAAATGCTTTGGTGGTGTCAGTCACCATGCATTATATATGCATATATGTGTGTGTGTATATATATGTATATATATATGTATATATATATATATTCTCACGGGGGCGCATGCCCCTGGAGACCCCTAGATATAAGGTTGTACAAGGCACATTTCTGTGCGTACCCTGCAGGCGCCCATGGTAAGAATGCAATGTCAATGTACATTGTGCCACAATTGCTATTGATTGAGCTTAACTTGTATTGAAACCGGAACATTCCTTTAAGTCTGACATGGAAACTAGCAGTGTGCAGCAATGCCATTATCTGTACTTGTATCTGTTCATATGACAAAATGATCTGTATCTGTCTCTGTATTCGGATAGAACTGGGTATGGGCGGGGCTTAAACCAGAGGTGCGTCAAAACTATGCCAATTTATAAATGTTACTCTTACTGTATATGCCTTTTCATAATAATATCCTAAAATTATTATTATTATTATTATTATTATTATTATTATTATTATACAACTATAATTTAAAAAATATATATTTTATTCTTTTTTTTTTTTTTTTTTTTTTTTTTTACCAGATGAAGCTGAATTTGTAGACTACATTAATTGTGGAATATGTTGTGGTTTCTCCTGGTATTTCTGATATTAATATCTGCCTGAAACTGAAGTTTCATTTGTCTGTGCATGTATAACAACATTATTCTGGATGCAAGAGGTGTCAAGCAAAATGTGAAATGTCAAGCACACATTTTCAGTGAATAATAAATACAAATTCAAACATTAAAAGAAATGAAAATAAAATCAATATAGCTTACAAACAGGTGAAAGTCCCATAAATCTATCAGGTATTTTGTTATGATAAGACACCATTATTTAGTTAAATAATAATAATAATAATAATAATAATAGCTATAATGCCACATTTATATAGTGCCTTACCAGAGGTAGCACAGTTTAAAGAAGGAGAAAAAAAAAGACAAAGCATGTTTCACTTTCTTCATTTTACATAAGGTGGAATATTCCTAATAGATGAATACTCTATGGAGCATTTAAACCTTTATGGAGCCTTTTAACTTTTTTTCTGAATAAAGTGTTAACAAGATAATTTTCTTAATCGCTGATGTGGACATATGTGGTCAACTTTAAAAGACGGGTAGACGGGCTCTGACGTGAAATCATCATAACAGGTCAGGAAATTAACATCGCGCTCAGGTTTAGGCTATAAATGAATACATGGGAAACACGTGTGAATTGTGTGATACATTAACAAAGACATTTCAAGAAGTGGAAAGTGTATATTATGTTGTATCTTAATTAATGTTACACTTGATAAGCTCCAGACGTGCACAATTAACAGAGACCGCAAACGGAGTCGAGACCGTGCCCATCTGATTTGAAATCACAATGTGTGCATTTTCATTCATAAGGTTTACACTTTAGAAATATTGGCTACGCAGATTCATAAGTTATTTGTAATTTTTTATATGTTTAAATAAAATGTTGCTTTATTCTTGTGCCTCTTGGATAATCAGTCCTATGAATATTTTTTTTAAATTATTCGGATGAATCCGTTATTCGTTTTGAAGTCATTATTTGTGCCTTTCCGAATAAGGTATTCGGCTTTGGGCACATCCCTTATGGAAACAATGTGCTGACATAGTCTTAGCATCAGTCCATTCACTGACCATCTGATGTAGGCCTATATTGCACACAATAGTGTTTGCTGGCTTTATGCAACTTCAGGGATTTAGGTTGTACATGTTGTTACCAGTCTGCCTAGAAACAAAGCCATGTTTACATGTTTGCTACATGAGCACTTTTGAGAAAGTACTAATTACTGGATTTACCACAGTTTATAGGTTTGTGTTATCAATGTTTTTGAAAGACACTCAGGTTTGTTTGAGACACTTAGTATCACTTAAACAAGATAGTCAAACTTATGATATGTACAGACATTCATGCACTGCTGTGACATTATTAGATTTTTTATTTTTATTTTTTAATTTTTTTCACGTTGATCTATTATTGTGGTACCCTCAAAATGATATGTTATGATAGTTTTCAGATGTACTCTCCACTAAATAGCACATACCGTAGAACCAAACCAAGCTGCAAAGTGGACCAGACTTTATGCTAATAGTAAAAACTTTGCAACACCATAGTTGACCTAAGAATTGTTTAGTGCTTGGGGAAAAAACAAACCTTTCTTTTGTGCCTCTGTTGTTAGCTATTGTTTAACTCTGATTTGACAGCCACTGGATTGGTGTTGTCCAATCTAAACTTACTGTCACCTTCACCTCAGCTTGAAACATTGATTAGTTTCCTGTTCCATAAAGCCCTCTCACCTCAAGACATATGTCCATGCTGTCACCAGACCATCACGCGGAACCTGTATCATTTGGAAAGTTTGTTATTTCGTAAACTATTTTTTTTTTTTTTTAAGTGTTTTTTTTTTTTTTTTTTTTTTTTTACTCCCAGGCTGCTAGGGAACATGATGGGCTGTCAGGTGGTCTTGCAGTCTTCAGTCCTGATGCAGTCAGGTGACATACAACAATTCCAACAGCTTTGATGTTTCCACTGCTAAAATATTTGCAGTGTGGTAGATCATAACAGATATTTATTTTGTTAAGATATAGAGGTGATGAATGGGAGGAATGAGGAGAAAGAAAAACGAGGAAGATGGAAGATGTAGACAAGAGCTGGCAGGCCAATGTTAGTCATTAAGATAAACTATTTTTTTATTTTTTTATTATTAATGTAAGGCTTTGTAGGAGTATGATTTTGGTCCACTGATCAATAGCACATGGATATTATGAAGGAGCAGTTGTATCTTGTGAAATATTTCTAAACTGAATGAATACCCCTTCATTCCCTGAATACCCCTGATTATCTGGCTTCTTCAAGACTAAAGGTGCTAAAACTAGGGGGACCACACAAATCAATAACCTAGAGCTCCTTATCACAATCATCAACTCTTGTTTACTTGTTCTGCTGAGACTAAAACATACTCAATCTTGAACTTTTCTCTGTTTGTGATTTTCAGTTAAAGATATTTATGTATAAAAAAAAAAAAAAAAAAAAAATACAATTAATAGTTTTTCTCTGTTAAAATACTTTCTTTTATCCCAGCTTAATGTGCAGAAACAACTACATGTAAGCCATTCATAGATCGTTTTTCCAGAAAAGTGTAAACACTGTGTCTTTGTGGTGCTATCAAAGAATTGCTTTGTATGTTAAAGCGTCCCGACCAGGCCTATATAGCAACATTACCTTAACCAGTGGTGTGAGGTTGGAGTGGGACTATCTGTTTTTTCAACCAATGTTAGATGGGGGTAGTTTTCAGAAAAACTTTTTAAAAATAGACATTATATTAATTATTGATGATGCTTGTTGCATAGCAGGGTTGGTTTGGACCTCAAATGTCTTGTCCACTGCTTGGTAAGTTACTCAATAAAGTAATCAACTACAAATTACTTCTCTACAATTGTAATCAAATTACTTTACTGATTATTTAAAATGAAGGAATTTAAAATGTAATGCATTACTTACAAAGTAATTATCTTAAATCTCTAATTACAAACAACATATTACAGTTACTAAGCACCTCAGATTACACCCAACACAAATCCTGTCATTGCAATATCTTTCACAAATATCTTTCAGGCAAATTAGAGTAGTATTCTGAGAAATAAAGTGTTCTTTAAGTTAATTTATAAAATATAATATGTATTAAATACAAATGGTAGCATTTAATATATACTAACAAATGAAATGTATTTTAATAGTAAGAACTAAACTTACAACAGTTGAACATGAATTTATTTAAATTTAATTCCATTTTAATTGTATGTCCTTAATGCAAATCTACATCCTTTTTGCTACCTCAATTCAGGAATTCAATTAGAGAATTTAAAAGGGAGTCAGCTCAGTTTGAAACGGTGCACAACCCTGTGGGGCAGGAATTACACACTTCACCTTTAAGGCTCAGTCATTGTAACATCAGTGAATGTGGCAGCTGCTACTCAGAGGTTTGCGAGGGTGGTGAAAAGAGGGGCTAATTGGATAAATCTGAGGGTATTGAAGGTGTAGAATAATGTATCTCCACTGTGATCACCGATTACACAAACCTTACCCTTCCTGTGTCGTGTTTGCACTCCCTCCTTTGCCTGATGTGTGGGGATTTGTTTTCAGGGAATGTGCAGAATACAGAATGATATGGCAGTGCTTAAGCTTTTATCAAAAGAATGTGGAGCCAGTATAAAAGCATTCTTCCTTTTGCTGAACTTTGGAAAGATGTTGTGTTCGTACATTGAAAATGTCACCTGTCAAATGTATTCTATAATGGGTTATGTATACAAGCCAATTCCCTTGACCCTCAGCTAAATCTTTTGCATGACAAACTGTAAGTTCATCTCTTGTTGACCTGCTGCACCACATAAGATGAATTACATCAGGCCCATAGAAATATAACATAAATATATATATATATATATATATATATATATATATATATATATATATATATATAAAAAAGAAAAAAAAATTGTAAAATAGTGTGTAGAAAAACATTGAAAAAAAAAAAATGTTTTGATGAAAGCATACAGTGCTTTTTGTATGCGGAGAGGGGATAAGGCCGGGTGTGTGAAACAGATGTTATAGTGAATTCAATTTGCATGACTTGACGCCCTCCCATGTGCACAGGGAGATGTTTCACGTGGGCGAGAGAACAGGCAAGGGATGGCGCTATTTAAAGGTTGAGGTAAGGTTGACTCAGGGATGAGAGTTAGGGTGTCTGGATCATCATGTCTGTAACTGTGCTGAAATGCAGGGGGGCCTGGGTAGCTCAGCGAGTATCGACGCTGACTACCACACCTTGAGTCGCTTAGTTCAAATCCAGGGAATTCTGAGTGACTCCAGCCTAAGCAACCAAATTGGCCCGATTGATAGGGAGGGTAGAGTCACATGGGGTAACCTCCTCGTGGTCGCTGTAATGTGGTTCTCACTCTTGGTGGGACACGTGGTGAGTTGTGCGTGGATGCGCTCAACAAGCCACATGATAAGATGCGTGGATTGACTGTCTCAGATGTGGAGGCAACTGAGATTCATCCTCTGCTACCCGGATTGAGGCGAGTCACTATGCCACTACGAGGACTTAGAGCGCATTGGGAATTGGGCATACCAAATTGGGAAGAAAAAGGGAGAAGAAAAAAAACTGAGCTGAAATGCATAAAAAAAGTATTCATTTAGGCATGAGTAAATTCTGAATTGGCAAAATTTGCTATATAAAATTGTACTATATTTTTAATTTTACTGAAAATAAAGTGCAATATAAAGTATATCAGCTGTCTTTTGAACAAAAAAAAAATGTCAATTAATTAAAGCTGAATTGTATAAGTAATTATATATATATATATATATATATATATATATATATATATATATATATATATATATATATATATATATATATATATATTTTTTTTTTTTTTTTTTTTTTTTTTTAACAGATTCCAGAATACTTACCTGTCTGCCATTGTTTGTACAAATTCATGCCATTAGTTGACCCAATGTTGCTGTGTTGGATTGGTCACGATGCTCTAACAAAATAGTAACATGTGATGGCACCATAGTGTTAGATGTTTTAGGGAAATCCACAAAAGCTTATTTAATCATTTAATTATTTAACAGCTCTTTGTGTCACTTAAAGTCACATCTAAGTCACAACTAAGAGGGACCTGGTTCAATTCAAGATATAAAAGCATACAAGAACAGATGTTGTTGCACCAACAGTATCTAGGAGGATAAATGCATTGAAATGGCATTTAATACTTCTGATTTTCTCTTAGTGGTGAAATGCATTCAGGTATTAAACATTAAAAAGTCTGGTTGGTGATCAGATTGAGTTTACTCAAGTTAATTTGTAGCCTCATATACAATACACACTTGTTTTAATAAGAATGAACAGGATTAAATATGGCAGAAATTACTTGGTATAACTGAGCGGATATAACTAAAAGAACAAATAGCCTATGTTCAACCAATAAATAGGGCTGTCAATCAATTCAAATATGTAATCTCGATTAATCTCTTTTTGTAGTTAACAATTTTTCAGTTAATTTTACAGAAAATTAAACACGAAATGTATATACAGTTCAGACCCCATTTTTTTTTTTACATTTTATGTTGCAGCCTTATGATAAAATGCTTTAAAAAAAATCACATCAAACTGCACTCCATACCTCATAACGACAAAGCAAAAACCAGATTTTTGATAACTTTGCAAATTTATAAAAAAAATAAAAAAAATAAAAAAAATTAAAAAAAAACTGAAATATCACATTGGAATAAGTTTTCGTACTCTTTGCTATGACACTTGACATTTAGTTCAGGTGCATCCCATTTCCCTGGATCATCTTTGAGATGTTTCTACACTTTGATTGGAGTCCACCTGTGGCAAATTCAATTGATTGGACATGATTTGGAAAGGTACACAACTGTCTATATAAGGTTTCACCGCTGAAAATGTATATCAGAGCAAAAACCAAGCCATGAGGTCAAAGGAACTGCCTGCATAGCTCAGAGACAGGATTGTGTCGAGGAATAGATCTGGGGAAGGATACAAAAAAAATAAAAAAATAAAAAAAATAATCATTTTTGGCTGCATTGAAAGTTCCCAAGAGCACAGTGGCCTCCATAATTCTTAAATGGAAGAAGTTTGGAACAACCAGGACTCTTCCAAGAGCTGGCTGCCCAAACAAACTTGAGCTATCGGGGGGAGAAGGGCCTTGGTAAGGGAGGTGACCAAGAACCTAATGGTCACTCTGGTTGAGCTCCAGAGATCATGTGTGGAGATGGGAGAAACTTGCAGAAGGACAACCATCACTGCAATACTCCACAGATCTGAGCTTTATGGCAGAGTGGCCAGATGGAAACCTCTCCTCATTGCAAGACACATAAAAAAAAAAAAAAAAAACCTATAGGACTCTCAGACTGTGAGAAACAAGATTCTCTGGTCCAGTGAAATGAAGATTGAACAGTTTGGCCTCAATTCCAAGCACCATATCTGGAGGAAACCAGGCACCACTCATCACCTGCACAATACCATCCCAAAAGTGAAGCATGTGGTGGTAGCATCATGCTGTGAGGGTCTTTTTCAACAGCAGGGACTGATCAGGGTTGAAGGAAAGCTGAACACAGCAAAATACAGAGATATTCTTAATGAAAACTTGGTCCAGAGCGCTCAGGACCTCAGACTGAGCTGAAGGTTCACCTTCCAACAGGACAATGATCCTAGGCACACAGCCAAGACAAAACAAGAGTGGCTTAGGGACAACTCTGTCAATGTCCTTGAGTGGCCCAGCCAGAGCCCAGACTTGAACTCAATCAAACATCTCTGGAGAGACCTGAAAATGGTTGTCCACCAACGGTCCCCATCCAACTCGACAGAGCTTGAGAGAATCTGCAGAGAAGAATGGCAGAAAATCCCCAGTTCCAGGTGTGCAAAGCTTGTCGCATAATACCCCAAAAACTTGAGGTTGTTATCGATGCCAAAGGTGCTTCAACTATGTACTGAGTTAAGGGTCTGCATACTTATGTCATTGTGATATTTCATTTAAATTTGCAAAGTTATCAAAAATCAGTTTTTTTGCTTTTTCATTATGGGGTGTGGAGTGTAGATTGATGTGAAAATAATAATAATAATATAAAGCATTTTAGCATAAGGTTGCAACATAACAAAATGTGAAAAAAGGGGTCTGAATACTTTCTGAATGCACTGTATGTATGTATATGTGTGTGTGTGTGTGTGTGTGTGTGTGTGTGTGTGTGTGTATATATATATATATATATATATATATATATATATATATATATATATATATATATATAGTATATACAGCTGGAAAAAATTAAGAGACCATTACAAAATTATCAGTTTCTCTGAATTTACTATGTGTTTGAGTAAAATGAACATTTTTGTTTTATTCTGTAAAGTACTGACAACATTTCTCCCAAATTCCAAATAAAAATATTGTAATTTAGAGCATTTATTTGCAGAAAATGGCAATTGGTCAAAATAACAAAAAAGATGAAGTGTTTTCAGACCTCGAATAATGTAAAGACAACAATTTCATATTCATTTTTAACCATTACAATACTAATGTTTTAATTTAGGAAGAATTAAAAAATCAATATTTGGTGGAATAACCCTGATTTTCAATCACAGCTTTCATGTGTCTTGGCATGCTCTCTACCAGTCTTTCATATTGCGGTTGGGGGACTTTATGCCACTCCTGGCACAAACATTCAAGCAGCTCAGCTTTGTTTGATGGCTTGTGGCCATCCATCTTCCTCTTCATCATGTTCCAGAGGTTTTCAATGGGGTTCAGGTCTGGAGATTGGGCTGGCCATGATATTGTCTTGATCCGGTGGTCCTCCATCCATACCTTGATTGACCTGGCTGTATGGCATGGAGCATTGTCTTGCTGGAAAAAACAATCCTCAGAGTTGGGGAATATTTTCAGAGCAGAAGGAAGCAAGTTTTCTTCCAGGATAACCTTATACGTGGCTTGATTCATGCGTCCTTCACAAAGACGAATCTGCCAGATTCCAGCCTTGCTGAAGCACCCCCAGATCATCACCGATCCTCCACCTGGTCGTCTAATGGTTAGACGGAGACCTGGAGAGCCTTCAAGCCACGGTGTCTCGCACCCACTGTGAAATTTGGTGGAGGATCGGTGATGATCTGGGGGTGCTTCAGCAATTATATATATATATATATATATATATATATATATATATATGCAAGAGCAAATGTGCTGCATTTTCTTTGTTGTAAATTGTAGAAATTTGGTATTCATAGTCAGCCTGCTCAGCCATGATTGATTTATTCCATGAGAAAAAAAAATCAGTTACGAGGGATTATCCAGATAAAGTGTGTAATAAGTGGCTGGTCATATAATTTCAACATGGAGGCATCAATATGCAGCCAGCACAATTTAGTGCTTTTTCTCAAATACTGATATGAGTCTTTATCACATGTAAGTGTATCTAATTAAACATATTTTCCAAAAAATATAATTAATTTATTTCTGTTTAAAAGTAACAAATACAAATAAAAATGCTGAGTGCATTTATTTTATTATTATTATTTTATTTTATTTTTGTATTTTTTATTTTTTTAGCATTTTGAGAGTCCTAGTAATGTACTGTATGCTATAATGAATGCAGATAAATCAATTCTGTGAAACGACTGACTTAAAATGTAATAAAATGAAAACGCCATTTTCTTCAGTGTGGAGGTAGAACTATGGTCGATGATGGAGTGACTAACAATATGCCTTACTTAACTGTTAAGGCATATTGGCAGATGCATGGATGCAGGCAGGGGTGGACTGGCCATCAGGAGCACCGGGAATTTTCCCAGTGGGCTGCTGGGAAATTTGGGCCAGCCCGCTGCTGCGCAAATACCAGCCCGTCCTACTGGCGATGTATGTGGCCACCCTAGGCCCCAACATGCCCACGTGGACCCCATAACAAAGCAAAAAGTCAATAAATTCTGCCAGTTAAAACCAAAATAACTTCTATTTTTAAATATTGGATAGCAGAAACAGGGCTTGTCAAAGCATAGGGCTTGTCACTTTTTCTCAGGAATAACCATGGAAAGGAATTTAAACACTTCCGATATAAAGATGTGATGTTTCAGTGTGTAAATATGAGCAATTAATCTGCAAAATATCTGCAAAGATCTACACTTTAAGAGGTATGTATATTTATTTATTTATTTTTACATATATTTATATTTGTTTATATGGTAACACTTTACAATAAGGTTCCATTTGTTAACACTAATTAACAACATTAGTTAACATTTATTCATTTTAGTTAATGTTAATTTCAACATATACTAAAACATTTTTAAAATCAAAAGTTTATTTTTAAGTATTTTAACAATGAACAGTTGTATTTTTATTAACTAACATTAACAAATATTAATAAATTCTGTAACAAATATATTGTTAATTGTTTATTCATGATAACTAATGCATTTACTAATGTTAACTAATGGAACCTTATTGTAAAGTGTTACAGTTTATATTTATATATGTACATACTCTGGTCAACTTTGTTTTCATTGATTTTTTTTTTTTTTTAAATCAACATTTACACATAGTTATGAGAGTAATTGACATGAAACTTTAAGAACTGTCAGCTGTGTCCTCCTGTGTGACACTTTCTTCATCTAATCATTTTAAACAACATTTTATGATATATATATATATATATATTATTATTATTATTATTATTATAATTATAATACTTGTTGTTTCCACAACCTCATATTAACTAAGACAATAGTTTATTTGCACTTCTAGAAAAAAGTTTAAAGGTGATTAAGATCTTTAAAAACTTTGAAGAAATACTGACTTGTCACAGCACCTAAAATACACACTTTCCCTTGTACCTTCATTTACATTTGAACCTAACATCTGTATGTTGGGGGGGGAACACTTTATTATTGTATTATTGTTTATTAACACTTTATACATGTTGTTTGTCTGATCTATAAAGTGCTTATTTTTAGGGCTTTCTCTAAAAATCAATGAGCCGGTGTATTATTGTGTGGTGCGTTGCGGGCCGGGTTTGGTAAGCCGCTATGGGCCAGAATGTCCAGGGCCACTTTTTAGTCCCAGTCCGCCCCTGGATGCAGGTGTGCTTATGTACAGTAAAAACAAAGTCTGGCAGGAGAACACAAGTCTATTGAATGTGTATTAGACTGCTAAAAACGTTAACTGTGGATTGGGGGGGATATGATTCAAGTCTTGTTGTTTGTAATTATGCAAATTAGGCATTTATTGTCTTTTTCTTTGGTAGAACTATGGTCGATGATGGAGTGACTAACAGAGAAAAGTAAAACATATTGTCAGTGCGACTTAAGATATCACAGAAAGGTGCTGCCTCATATATGGATTTCTGGCAACCTTTATCTGTCAGCAATGTTGCCTGTTGTTTTAAGCTTATGTTGGGGAGCTTGGGTTATGTTGAACCACCTCTTTTATTGCTGTTAACAAGATTAGACCAAACTAGGCCCCACTGTAATACTGTCAGTGGAGATGTTTGGTTAAATCAGAGCTCATCATCACCAATTTAGTACCACATCTGGCATCTGTTGTTTTCATTAGAGCATTGCAGGGCTGAATAAAAGCTTGTAGAAAACTATATACGTTTTTGTTTTTTTGTTTTTTGAGAAAAAGAGATGCAATTAGTAATTTTTGCTGTGAAACTTACCTTCTGTCTTTGCTCTCAAATCTCATTCAATTAAAATATTGTATGTCAAAACACTTTGGCCAGGTTTGACGTCAATGATGACAAGACACGGAAAAACCAATGGTGTTTGACATCATTGACGTCAAACCTAGCATTATGTTGATGTGCTATATTTGAATTAAATGTGAGTGCAAATTAGATTTGTCTTTTACCCTGCTACTGCAGTCAAATTCATCTTCCTTGAATATATTTGAAGTGACACCAAAATGTGATGCTCTCGGTGACATCTTGTGCTCGATTTGGTTTCTCAGTGCAAGCTCCTTGTAGCCATATCAAGAGATTCTTTGCATTCATGTGTGCCAACAGGCCCAGTGCTGAGGTTGGAATGTATTATTGTATGTCTGACACAGAAGGTCAAGCTACCCATGTGCAGTTTTGCACACTAACCAAATCCAATATCCCAGAGCTTCTCAAGCTGTGCAACGGATGCATGCATATCCCTGCTCTGAGCTTCCTAGTTATTATTATAAGACATAAGGTGTCTTTCTTCCAGTGGCCTTCAACCCTACACAAATGACATGGCGAAATCTATCAAATGTGTCAGTCAGGTTTTCCTATTAAACTGGGGATGAGAGAACAATCATGCACAAGGTAGGTGTCTCAAAGCTCCAGCTTCTGTAAGCTAAATCTTATAAAGGTGATAATGATAGTGAAAGAGATCTGTTGGCTTAACAGAGTGTCCGGTGTTTAAAGGACTGCCAATAATTACATTTGTCACATATTCCCTTCAGCCCTGGCAGACGGCTACCTCTGGATTCATTGATGTCACTTTGTTTTAAAAATTGGTAGGGATGGGTGGTCCCAGAAACAGGATGGGTGGGATGTGGGCATTATGACATTATGAAATGGCGAACACTTAGCTCCATATTAGTTAAAAATAGGGTTATGTTCAACTATATGAAAATGAAACAATATTTTGACTTTTAAAGACACTTTTTGTATTGTCTAAATGATTAACTTGTCTGTTTCCACAATACAATATATGTATATGATGTAATGTACAGTATTTGAATTGTCTGAGTTATAATATTTATTATATATTATATTTAGAATCATTTTAATCAGTTTCTCCTGTACTGACGGACCCCCCATTGTGAGTTATTGAATGCGCGCTGCAATAAAAAAAATAAATAAACAAATCTTACCTTATACTTCACAGCAGATGCACTAGAGGACAGATTATATCACAGCAGGTGCACTGAAGGTCAGATTATATATTATCAAACATATAATGTGGATTGAGATGTTTATAATGATTGATTATGATAGATAAGATGCAATCGCAAATGCGTTTGCCGGTTATGCTTGCCGCCATATTGTTTACATGCAATGCAACATGGGATTTTGAGTTTGCCAAAGAAGCATAGAAGCTTCTAAAAACCCAAGCCCTCAGCACAGGCATTGACCGGAAAAATAAAAAATGGCACTCCATGTCAAAAAGGTTGCCGACCCCTGGACTAGTTTATATATATATATATTTTATTTTACGTCAGAAAACATGGCTGCATCGCTGCATCAAAACAGTGCGCTCCAACGGTAATGGCTTTAAACTATTATTTAGTGATTGTTTGAATGTTTGTAACTATTGTGTGATATGTTGAAAAGACTATTTGAGCAGCTGGTTCATTATGACAACTGTTTCAGTCCCTCTTTTCTGGTAAACAGCAGCATGAATGCAGATCACACCAGTTTGATCATACCCCTCTGAGCCCAGACTAGTGTAATCACACCAGTTTGATCACATGTGCGAAAGGGTTCATTTATATACTCTAAATGACCTTTATTTGGGGGCTTTTCGCAGTTAATATTGATATGCAATTAATTATGATTTATTCAATTAATAAATTAAAACTAGTATTATTTAACATGATCATTCTAAATACAGTCTTCTATTTGATGTATTTGAGATTGGGGGTGTGCACTAAAGCCATTATCTGTTGCTATGACAAAATTATCTGTATCTGTAGTCAGATAAAACCAGATGTGGATAGGGCATAAACCAGAAGTGTGTCAAAACTAAATAAAAATAATATATAACTATATTACATTTATAGATTCCATGTATCGAATATGCCTCGTATAATTCATAACATTTAAATTATTATTATTTGTGTTGTTATTATTAATAATCATTTTTAATATTAGTATTATTTAATTATATATATTTGTTCTTATTAGATGAAGCTGAAAATGTGTGCTAACTGTGGATTGCTCTCCCTCTTCATCCATATTGTCAAATAAAAACTAACAAATAATAAAATAGTTCTACACCAGATACATATCCGATATCTGGACATCTGACCTATTGCTAAATACTTGTTTCCAATTCTCCTCTTAATTCTGAAAAACTGATCAATATTTAACCCTTAAATGCATGGTAATTTTCTCAAACACTCTTACATATTCGGCAGACCCGGCATGTATATCTATCAAAAATAGATGTACAAAATGCCCAGATAGTGTCGAATTTTCAAAATATTTTCAAGACAATTAGAAAATAATCGAATAAAACATATTTTAATGTTTTATTTTTCATAAATCAAAGAGATAATGCAACAAATTTGGACAAATCCAGAACAGGATTCATTATTTTCACACTGAAATTTCATGAGATGCAACTGGCTGTCAAACACATATTGAGCTACACATAACACATAATCTACACATAAGATACTCATCAGCTACACCTAAGTTACAAATACGTTACACATATGTATTTTCTCAGGCACTTATTGAGTCTAAATAGATGAACAACTTACATAATTTCAATAGTACACCCAAATGACAATAGTCTTATCATACTGTTCATGTGTTACACTTGCTATAGTTTACTTCACTGTTGTTTCTACATCAGCTAGCAATGTCAAATATAAATCAAATCAATCACTGAAACATCAGTGCCACCTTGATTAAGAAATAAGTATAATATGTATGTGTACACGCATATGGGATAATGATAACTCACCATTGTTGATAATTCATTGTAGCACAGAACATCAACATGATATAGTGTTTATTTGTATGAATATATTACTCATTTCTCTTGTAATAAACAAAGAAATAGATGTCCTGTGATAGTAAACTTAAATAGATATGAAAAATTCATAAAAATATAATTTATGGAAGTGCGAAAAATAAAACCGACACTCGTCTCTAAAGACCCTATTCAATTTTGGTACTTAAACCTTGAAAAAAAGAATAATAATAATAATAACAATAATAACAATTGTGAATTTGCATTTAAGGTTTAAGTCCTTTTTTACTATAAATCTCCACTTTCACTTTCACCCTCTTCTTCTTTTGGTTTTGGCAATTTGCATTCTTTGTGTATATCACCACCTACTGGGCAGGGAGGAGAATTTATTGGAAAAAAGACTTAAATATTGATCTGTTTCTCACCCACACCTATAATATTGCTTCTGAAGATATGGATTTAACCACTAGACTCTTATGGATTACTGTTACACTGCCTTTATAGCATATATATATATATATATATATATATATATATATATATATATATATATATATATATTTTTTTTATTTAGTAGAATTCGTTATTTGTTTTTTAATTCATTATTCATGCTTTTTGGAATAATGTATCCAGCTTTGGGCACATCCCTATTTTAGATGCTTCCTCTGTATTGGATACATCCCTGCAACAAGCTGTTTCATAAAGTGGCTGGGACAATGACATCCAAGTCTCATTCTGAATCTTACACCGAAGCTCAAGGTTCTCTTGTAGTTAGAAAGCTCATCGCTATGATCTCATGTATTTGTAACTGCAGAGTGAATGGTAGCAACCATAACTAAAAATATGTCCAAAAAAATTCAGTACCAGCAGCGATTATGAGCCTGTTAAGAGTGGAGGTACAGCACAAGAGCAACAGAGATCACACTCTGAATATTAATAACCAGGTTTAGCTATGACTGTCAGATTTTTATATAACCAGGTTCAGCTATGACTGTCAGATTTTTATATAATATCTCGTAAATGCATGTGAAGTCGTTTAGATCCTCATTAAAGCAGAGAATAGGGTCTTAGTCATTTTCTCACCGATATATATAAATGGTGTAATTGCAAAATAACAAAGATTATGAAACAATTTTGTTTTACAGACAGCCAAGGGGGCACAGGCTCCGGGCAGTGTGAACAAGAACTAGTGGTCTGTCTAAGTAATACTATAAACCAATTTGGGCTAGTATGGGTCGCAGGCCTCAGTCTTTTATAGCGACCAGAATATAGCAGCTGTAGAAGCCGGTCTGTGCACCTGCCGGCACGCTCTCTGTGCACCCTTGTCAAGAAGAGGATGTACCTCTAAGCATGAGGGTGGAGAACTGGACACCGTTGAAGCAAGGTGGTCACCTCGCGACCTGAAGCACATAGCCGTCCACAACTGTGCTCAGCACCGAGCTGTAGACCCCCGGAAGTCTGGGCCATGCATCTGCGTAATGAGCCAACGGACATAGGGGGCCTTTTGACACATTGACAATGACAATACAAGCAGTCACAAGACTGAAATCCTGTTCTCGCCTTGGCAAGATGTAGGCAACCGACTGCTTCTTGGCCAAATCTTTCGGTGACGCCACTCATGGAGTTCCTGCTGCGACAATGGAGTGTTGAGCAAAACGGCCTTGTCCTTGTCACATATCTCTGACATATTCAGCCAAAGATGATGCTCAACAAACACCAGGCTATCCATAAATCTGCCAGTGGTCTGGGCAATGAAATTGGTAGTCTGGAGTGCCAGATCCGTGGCACGATGCAGCTCTTTCAAGGACTCGGGGCCCAGGGTGCATTTGTCCATGTCATGTAAAGGCCTGCTAGGTAGGCCTGCAGAACCACTATGGTGTGAAGGACCAAACAAGCCTGGCCAACCGCAGCGCATGCCTTTCCAGCCAATGAGGATGTAAGTCTACATGGCTTGCAAGAAAGCACCAGCTTAGATTTCTACATCAGTCCAGAAGAGGAGGGACACAAGTAAGCCATCACAGCCTCTTGAAGCTCTAAGTAAACTCTCTGCGTGGCCTCACAGGACACATGCACTCTCGCTGAGTTGGCAGATTGCCGTGTTTTAACCAGCTGTTAATGCAGCTCCGGGAACAAATGCACTGGGCATCGAGACTCTGTAGTCGTGCAGACTACACGTAGTCAGTTAAATTGCAGTAAAAATCATTCATCGAGTCAAAAACTCTCATCAGGCATGGGCCAATCGAGCTTAATTGCGTATCAGGCATTGGCCAATTGAGCTTAAATTTCTCAACCACCTGCGAGATAACCTCCATTAATTCAGCATCAGAGGCTGCTCTGACCAGGTTTTCCACCCTGTTGGGGGAAATACCAGCAGGCGCCTCAGCCGAGTGTAACCAGTTCTTGCCATCAGAGGCCTCCAGCGATAGAGCATCCCCCTCATCATCTTCTCTGCCAAACGTGATCGCTGTACAGGCAAACTGAACAGGCGAAACCACTTGAGATGGAGAACTGGAGAGACGCAAGGCTTAAACCGACAACAAATCATCCTCAAACTTTTTGCAAAATTCTGGCGAAATGCCATTATGCTCTGGTTTATATTGGTTTATATCCCCACGATGACGCGCATGTGCCATCAGCCAATAAAATTGTCATGATTCTTTACGGGCTTCAGAGATCATCACACCTGGGAGGAGTTCTCATAGTGTCAGCGTCGAGAGACCACCTTGAAAGGGAACTATGTGAATTATCGCACACCAGGCAAAAGTCATATAAGTCCAAACACTTGGAAAAGTAATAGCACACCTCTTCACAATGAGCTGCATGTTTTGAGGTATCATTCATGTATGTAACAATTTGTTCTAAACCTTTTACTTTGTGTTACAGTTGTAATAGTGATGCTCACCTTAGTAAGTACTTCAATTAAATGATAGTAACGAAGCTTGAGTTTGGAGATATGACACAGTTGTAGGGGCTGAGCCCAAAAGCTCTTATTTTTTTTTTTTTACAGAATTAATTGAAGAAATAAACAAAAAATCACTCTCAGCACTCCTTTATTACCCTTCTCCTTATTGTTTCCTTTTAAACGAGAAATCAAGTTGGTCTTCGGTCTAATTTGATCCTGTATGTGGCTTCTTCTGATTCACAAAATGATGTGAGGATGAGTTCTTATCTCATGGCCAAAAATTTTTTGAATTAATTTGACAATATAATACAATACAAATTGTATTTTTTAAAAACAACTGTACAAATACTATACTGTCACGCCAACACAAATTATCGATTTTCAACCTAAACTGAAGTATTGGGGAAGCTACTTTGAAACTCTAGCTTCCTAAGCTGTAAACTACTCATAAATTAAAATAGTTCAGTCATGTCATCTCTCGAAAATATTTAGCATGTCAATTCCGGTATGACATAGTGATAGGATATTGGTCTTGGTGAACTAGATCTGCTATGCTGCTGCTACAGCATGCTGCAGAGAACCCAGCTTTCTGCAAAACTGAGCTATTTTAATGTTAGACAAAGAGAGAGAGACACAAGTTGATTGGCTCCCCCTTTTAAATGTCAAAAGACCAATCAGCTTACACCATACAAGCAGATTGGCTTAACATGTCACATGTTAGCGAGCCGATTGGCTAACATATAACAAGTTCAAAGAACCTATCAGCTTGCATAGAGTTACATGGCTGAACTTCAGTAATTTCAGGTGTGTTCGACTTTATGCAGTGCTACACAGACCAATCGGCACCGGACTTGAAGCAGTGCAAGTCGGTTTGACATTTTGTCTGACTTGAGACAAAATGTACAACAAGAGTGATTTGAGACCAACCGTCTGCCTTAGCTGGTGCATTTGCTTCAAAGCAGCTGCACAAGCACTGAATGATGACACAGCTTATTTGCGATTGGGCCAGACTCACAACGGTGATGTATGTTTCATGGGCTGAGTTCACAATGGCATACTACACATACTACTCTTACTGCTATGTCAGTCTATTGCAGAAATAAGAGCAGTATGATAGTATGCCATTAACAAGGTGTTTATTCTGACACCTTCTGTTCTGCTAATCTCTCACAAATCCATGCTCTTATATTTGTACATTATGTTTATACCATGTTATATTACTGTGTGTTTATCGTAGTAATATCATGTTTATTCATAAAAAAACAATTCAAAATGATTAAAAAGATGGAATCAATCAGGGTCTGGACCTGGAACACGGTGACTGGTGCAAGACATCATGATGATGGTTGTGCCCTCACATCCTCTCTAGTGAGCAGCGTGACCAAATAACAGTGCTGTGTACACCAGATCTGATCTTTCTGCGCTGTATTCTTGAAAAATTTTCTCTAGCACCTGTCCCACTCTACATGTGTTGCTTCTTTTCCCCGCATGTGAGTAGACATTAGAACCACGTTAACTTATGCGGCGCCTAAAGCGCCTTTAGACCATAAAGTTTTTTCCTTCAAAATTTTGCTTTATTGATCAGGATGTTATGAGCCCTAAAAAAAAAAAAAAAAAAAAAAAATTGATTTCTGTTCTAATTTTGTGAAATTAATCAGATATCATCTCTGGCATGACAAGGAAAAACAATAAAATTACTAGTTTGTAGCCTAGTCTTTCTTACTTTAATGAAAATATAAAAATGGCCCATTCAGACTTTTACATTTTTGACATTTTCTCTCAGGGGATACCCCTGAACCCCCATACAGTACCATTTCTCAGTCACAAGGGCTTCTATGCCCTCATACTTGGGTATCTGAATGTAACGAAATATAAAAATAATTTGAATGTAAAAATTATATGCTGACATTATGCTTCAAAATAAACAGATGATCTTTTAACATTCATATCCAACTGCACTTGATTGATAAACTCTATAAAATATTTTTATATTTTGGTAGAAGATCCCTCAGAACCCAGTGCTTTGGCTGTCTCTGTGCAGTTTTGTATAGACTATATTGACTGTTTAGGATTTTTTTTCTTTTTTTTTTTTTCTGCCAACTTGGAAACAAAAAGTGCAAATATGAATGTATATCATGATAAATATCGATATAGAACGATATGAAAAAGAATATCATGTTAATATATTTGGCCATATCACTCAGCCCTACACACATACAGTATCATTGTGCACTGAATCCAGGAACACATCAAATAACAGTTCTTTTGCAAAGCTTAAATCTTATTATGACTGGCTCACAAGCAATCCAAGCTGATATAAGCTGAAAAAAACACACAACCCATGCTGATATGAGCTGAAAAACACACATACATAGTCCAAATCTTAATGAAGACACACACACACATACAGTTTCATAGTGCACTGAAGCAGGGAACGCATCAAAACAGTCAAAGACGTCCATCTAGTACATGTTTACATACACCAGCAATTAAAAATAGCGCAGATGGGTGAAACAACAGTTTGTTGAACAGTTTGTGTTTAAAACAGCAAGAGGCAGCAGCTAAATGACAGAAATGCCATCTCCTCTTCAGAGTTGTAAGTTGACACCGCGAGCGCCGCAAGATACATGACAATAGTCAAAGACGTCTGTCTAGTGCATGTTTATATACAAAAATAATTCAAAATAGTCCAGATGGGTCCCCTTTGGTGTTCAAGAATAGTTAGGCCACACTAGGCCTATTTGTCCTGCTCTTTGTCTCTCTCTCTGAGTATGAACTGAGTGCCAATGGGTGGGGCCAAGGGTGTGATGATGTAATGCAGCCGTTGATGTTTATTTTGCTGTAGAAGCGTTCATGAATTAATGGGCCCCCTAGTGACGTAGGGAAGTCACAACTGTAGAGAACAAGGCGTTTTTGCAGCTTGGACTCATAAAATTATTTTATTGTATTGGGGATTAAGTTTTGAGTTCTGACATTTACAGTATGTTTTTATAGTAGAATGACCTCTTATATGTCAAAATATTAAGGAAAATTTGATTCCTCATGACATGACCCCTTTAAACTCCAATCAAACTACTCTTTAAACAGAATAGTGAGATACAATACAAGTTACTAAAAAAGTAGCTAACTTCCCAGAAAATATTTAAAGAAGATTATATTTTATATTTAATTAGGATGACATGAAAAAATTAGGTTGACAACATCAAATTGAACATATTATTTTATACTAAATATAAACGAATAAAACTAGAATACACCCTATTATATATGATGGTGTATACTAATAACTCATAAATAAACTCAAAAAATATATATTTTTTTTTATTTTAGTAGCATTTCCACCTTTAGTTAATTACACTGCTAAATTAACAAAAAACTAGTTCTGATTTGACAGTTACATATGAAAAAAAAAAAAAAAATACCTTTGCACAGTCTGACAGTGCTTTACCAATTTTATTTAAAAATGAACAGAACCTCAAAAAGATTGTTCTTTAAGTTATTTTCAAAAAGCTGGAAGGTGCATTTTATGTGTGTCTCTCATTCTGATACTATATAGGGAATAGGCATTATTTCAAAATACTCATATGTTTGAGAATGGATTTTAACCCAGACATGAAATGTACTCAAAAGAATGTAAACATTTTGTAATTTTACAGATAGAAGAAGAAATTTTTCCAAAAATGTGTACATCTCTATAGGGCCCATCTCAAAGGCATTTCACATAAGATGTAAGAGCAATCAAATGATTGACTTTGTTTTACTTTAGGATTTAATGACTTTAGCATGATTAATTTAATTATGCAATTAATCATGTCCCCGGACCATAATAAGGAATATTCCTACCATCGAAGAAATTCAAGTTGGAAGTGACCCCTTCTATTTTGCAAGTCCCAATCAGCAGGTGGCTGTAAGCACAACTCCAGCTGTTCAAGCAACAAAGCACACTCACAAACAAAGCAGTACACAACGAAAAATTCTGACATGTTCTTGAGATAAATTTTAAATACAGCTGGTCGGAGCGCAATTCCGAATGCAGGGGTCTCGAGACGTGTTTTTCTAAGTTTCAAACTTCGTTTAACTTGACACAATTTTAGAACACAACATTGGCTAACCGTTTTGAACATTTCTGTCTTTCACAATTCAGGATAGAAGCTGTATTTGTTTGATGGGAAATATCTGGCTGGGGCATTGCCGATATGGCTGCCGAGTGGACTGATTGCCTTAAAGGTGCACTCAGTAATGTAGCTGTGTAGATTAAGCATCATGTATAAGAAATGTGAGTGTCCATTATTTTGATAAAAGAAAAGAGCGCCATTTATTTTGCTCTGATGAAGTTGGCTAGCTGTGAGTATTATAGCAATATTCAGCCTAATGAGCATCAATGAATAAAAGCTCTAAATACTAAGACATTTATTAATTATAGAAGGTGTTATGGTACACATAGCCAGTTGAATAGATGTTTGACTAACACTGACATAACACATAGTTCAATGGAGGCTTTGATAACCATATAGACCAGCAGTTCAACTGCTGTGTAATTCTACCTCTCTGACCCACTGGGCTCTTTGTTGAAGATTTCTGCTAAAGCATGACAGGCTCGCAGTATGTAATCCTTTGCAATGATTACCGGCGAGCTCTAATGAAAACTCTGTTGTTAGTCACGCTCTGTATTAGCCACAATTGGATGTTCTAAAATGAATGAATTACTGGGGTTTATTATACAGAGACCAAGACCAAAAGATATTTGATGTGTGCAAAAGAAATCATCTTAAGTACGAGTGAAGCGAATTAACTCCCAATAAGTCTTTTAATGATTCGGTTTCGGTGTTATCAAATAACCTATGATTGTGCTTTAGGATTTTAAGACTATTGTAGCTTGGTCAGATGTACTGTACTGTTTGTAATTTACATTTTCAGAACTTTCTGTACTACTCCTAAACTAATTTTTCTTCACTGAATAGTAAAAAACTGCCCTCTTTGTTCTCTTTCTCTAGCTCATTGTGTCTTCACTTGTGATTGAAATCTCAGTGCAAAAGAAGCAGGGGCATAACTACAGGGAGGGCAGGGTAGGCAGCAGCCCCAGGGCCCGGGGTGAGAGGGGCCCTGCGAAGGTCGACCAAAAAGAACTATAAAAACAACTGTGGGCCCAACGGGCAATGAACAATTACTGAGGCCCCCCAAGGAGAAGGCCCAACAGGCTCTTTGCACTGGGGCTGTAAGATCCCAGTTACGCCACTGAAAAGAAGGCTTTACTATTTGGAGTGAATATCATTCCATGTTGCTATAATTCACTATCATTATAGGTCCTAATTGAACTTCACTTTCTTATGAATCAAACATAGAGCATTTGTGACTAATGGGGTTGTTTCTTACAACTCATAATATTTAAAAGAGAAACATGAATTGATTAGTTTTATTCATTATTCATAATAATGTATTTCTACTTAACCATTTTTAACACAGCTCTACATGATGTGAGGGTCTTCATCTTATTTTCAGTTAAAATAAAAAGTCTGTTGTTGCTATAGTAACTGTTGTTGCTATAGTAACAAACACAATTTCCACTTGTATTTGATTGACAGGTAAAATGAAGGCTCTTGTTAGGATTCCTCTGGTAGGAGGAAACCTATTGTTATTGGTGGTTTATTATTATTATTATTATTATTATTATTCTCCTTGTGCCCCAATATCTCAAAAAGTCACCAGTCAGAAATGTTCTAATTTGGCACATTGATACTACAGGCCACCAAGAATGGCCCACATTTGCCCTTAGGGGGCGCTACAGGCCATGCCCAAAAGTCCCATTTTCAAAGTGATGGCATTTCCACCCCATTTGTCCAATTCTTCTGAAACTTGGTGTACATGCCTCATTTCTCATGGGGAAAAAAGCCTCAAGGACCCATAAGGTCTGCCATGATGGATTTTCCTGTACAATGAAAATTTGGGAAAACCTACAAAAATCTTCTTCTCTTGAACCGTAGATCCAATTGTCTTGAAATTTGGTACCCATGTGTAGAATTGATGTCTTTCAATTTGTTACTTAGCAAAAATGAATACAATACAAAATGGCTGAAAAGGGCATATTTATGTAAATGTCCACATTGCCTCAATATATATGTGTCAATAAATCAAATGTCATTTTGACTGATGGTTTTTCAAACCTAACATGTTTCAAGATGACATCGCTCTGAAGTACCATGCAAAATTTAACCTTGATATGTCAAAAGATGATTACAGCTGTTTGAACTTGGGCCAAATCTGACAATGCTAGCCACTGGTTCTTTTTTTTTTATACAGAGACTGAAAGCAGAAATACTCAGTAATGTGAATAGCTAACTTGGCTAAGATGTTGTGCTGGTAAGTAAAGGGTCAGAGGTACAAATCTAGGCACAACCATAATTTTTCGTTTAGGATTTAGACAGAATTCCTCCATCGGGAGGGTTTAACCCTTTTGCACGTAAGTTCTAAATGATTTAACTGATCCCCCCAGCGTGAATTTTTTTTGGAGGTTATTTTACAACTACAATTTTAAACTGCAGTGTGATGCTCTAAGCTTGTTGCGTGACACTCTGGGCAGTCACATGACGGTTCGCTGACTCGTCTCGCTTGGAGCTGGAGGACAGAGTATAGGTAAGCGTTGCAAGTCATGTTTCGCTTTTTTCTTCACTTTAAAACATTCCTCATTGGTTTAAAACATGTATAAACTTTAATAAATGTTTTAACCAATGGTTTATATTGACATTTATTTCTTTTATTTTCTCAGGATTTGAATTTCGCTCCCACGTGCAACTTTTCTCCCAACGCATTACAGGATTGCTACTGGTGAGTACATTTTAAGTCTTTTTCGATTGAGAATTGTTGAAAATTGTTTGCAAACACGTGTAGACCATGATAAATGCATGAATAATATGTTTATGATCTGTATTTATCGTACTTTGATGTAGTTTACATAATGGCTCGTGCTGTTCACTGCTTGTGTAATGTTGTGGGCATATTGCACATATCTAATGTTTTATCATGTTCACTTTGATCAAATGCTATTGTGTGAGGTATAGCCTATATTCCAATGCTAATATTAGGAATGGGTTGCATGATATGTAATTCATCAGCAAGAAACTCTAATGCAAAGGCAAAATATACATTTTACAAAACTGAGTTATGACTGAAATCGGGTCTCTTGGATTATGATCTGTCTTGTGTCATATGGGTTTGGCTCAACTATGCTCATATTCCAACAAACAGAGTATGACAATTGGCTGGACAATTAAAAGACATTTTTAGGCATAGTTACTATTTTTGACTTGTGTAATGCAGTATAGTCACACCGTTTCCTTCCATCACCATTAGATGCTCAAATGTGTTACTAGATTATATAGGGAATATAGAGAAATAGCCACATGATGTCAAAAAACTTGTATCTTTGCTCTGTGAGAGACAAGATATAAGTTCTGTATTACCATTATTCTTAAAATTAGATTTTATTTAATTTTATCTATTGATCTATGCTTTTTATATGCATTTGTTTGTAGATAATACAAGTTTTTTTTTTTTTTTTTTATAAATATCAATATAATGAATAACAATATAAATAGTTTAACAAATAAAAGCAACATAACCATAACAGCTACTAAATAGCATTCATAACATTAAATTACATTGCATTTGTGGTAAACAAAAGCCCACAATGCAAACCAATTACAAGGACAAAATACACAATTTACAAAACATAACAATGGAAATATAACCATAACTAACATTTGCTTATTTTATTTCACAGTTCTCAGTAATGCTTCTGTGTGTGGTACTCAAAACATGGGCTAACACAAAAGGGAGTGTTGCACAGCTCTCATGTACTCGGTGAGTACCTTACTACTTTACTACTCTGCTTTCTCTTTGGTCACTTTTCAGGTGATCATGGTCATTCTCATCCTATTTGCGCCCCTGTAACACAGGCCCTGTAACATGGCTGGGAGAATGTGGGACTGGTATACCAGTATCCTTCCTCACATAAGGCGGCAGTAAGATCATTACATCAGACATAGAGATCCCAAGCCCCTCATAATGGTGAATGTCTGTGGTGAATCTGATATAAATAATCATATCTTGCAAATTCTCAGTGTGCATGTCACACACACAAAAAATAATGTGAAATCGGTTTCTTTTTGCAGGTGTAAACTGATGAAATGCCATCCTGCCCTTCCACTTTGTCACTGATTCATCCATGGAGAGGAACAAAAACATGCTGAAAGGAGTGTTATTCACTTGTAAGTTGTAAATGTCTTGAGTCTGCACGATGTGAAGTACTATGTTACTTGGCTCTGCTTCATCAAGAGGCATAATAAATGACATATTGAATAATGATGAAAGGTTAGTTTTATTACAGTTATGGTTAAACAAAGACACAAATGTCATACACCATAGTCATTTTAAGAACTACTTACAAATTTCATAAAAAAAAAAAAATATATATATATATATATATATATATATATATATATATATATATATATATATATATATGTATATAATATTTACTAAGCTGTATGAAATAACATTACTGTTCAGTAATGTTTGAGTGTGTGGTACTCCTCAAAGCATGGAGTAACACACAAGGAAGTGTTGCACGGCACACATATGTATTTTTTTTAAATGCCTCTTCTTTGTCTTCCATGTGCTGGAGACGGACCTTGCAGTGCCGCCTGGTCCTGCTACCCTTGGAAGTGGTTTGAGGAACTTCAGAGGGGAAGTGCCTGGCTGTCTGAGGCAGGACGGCCCCTGAACTGTGCTCCTCAAACAGCCCTCTCATCAGGCTGATCCTGAATTGCAGGGAATCAGTGGAGTGCCCTATCAATAGTAAGGGGCCAGTAAGGAAATGACGACGGACCCAGAGATCCCAAGTCCCTTGTAGTGCTGGATGTCAGTGGTGGATCCAGTGTAACCAGTGAGTACATCACACAAAACTACAATATAAGCTCAATTATATTAATCTCATTTACATTAGTCAGAACCCACTTTGCCAGCTTTCCTTTCACTCCAGGTGATGCTTTCTCCAGCTGTTCTGCGGAATAGCGGTTCGTTTCCTGATCTCCTCAGCATTAGACCTCTGTGGGAGATGCAGGTGGGGTCTGACTTTGAGGTCCAGGAGGGGTAAAATTGCTGGTAACCCTCCAGCAGGAAGAGCTTACCTCCTCCACTTTCTTTGGTGTGGTGTGTGCAGGCGATGAAGCAGTAGCTGAGACATCTTCAGAATTTAAAAAAATATATATTTCTCTGATCTCATCTGTTAATTGTTTTCTTTTAAAAACAGACCTCTTTTTCTGTGGCAATTGTGTAAATAAAACTGTAAATGCAATTAGCAAAAAAATTTGTGTAAAATCTGTGACGAGCGCCAATGCGAATCTGAGGTAAAAGTGACATGCTGTGACACTTGTCACTGGGGGAATGGGAAGACGACGAAGCATAAAAAAAAAAAGAAAACGAAAACTATGAAGCATTACTGATGTCAACCCTTTATTTCAGATTCTTAGTTTTTATACAAAACATCTTATTTACATTAAAAAATTGTTATTAGATTCTCAAATATGTCAAACGTGTGTTTATATAACTTTTATAATGATCGTATTTTTATCGAGATAAATGTAATTATTGATAGGCTGTGGCCATGGCCATGTTTGTTTACATTGCAATGCAGACTTCAGTGTCCAGAGCATGTCAACATAATATTTGTTTCATGTAAATAAAACATTACGTTTGAAAGGTGTCATATGATTTGCGCTGTAAACTTGTATTCTAATACCTCTGTGTTTATTTGAATGACCATTACATACATTTATGTGTTTGAAAAGACTGAGCAACTATTTTAGACATAAATGACAAGCACTTAGCCAGTCTCTCTCTCCATAGCAGCAACAGCACGACAGCAGGTTTGGTGAGTTTCTCAGTTTTTCCGCAAGTACACAGTGTATGTATATGGACAGTAAACTTGTATTCTGTGTTTGTTTGCATGTTCGTAACATAAAATAAACATATTCTGTGGTTTAAAAAGACCGTTCTAGCAGCTGTTTTAGATATCTAAATGATAAGTGCTTAGCCAGTCTCTTTCTATGTAGCTGCTAAAACAGTACAATGGATTTTATGGTGAGTTTCAGTTAGTTTTGCACGGTTATGCACAGTTTTGTGGATTGAGCAGTAAATGTGTAGTCTGCTGCGTTAGTTTGAATGCCTGTAACATAAAATAAACATCCTGTGGTTAAAAAGATTGTTCAAACAGCTGTGTTAGGCATGTAAATGGCATCGCTTAGCCAATCCCTCTCTGTAGCAGCGGCAGCTAAACAGCGGGAAAGCAGATTTGAATTTTAAAATTTGCCAGTTGATGACGTCAGACAAAAACGTTCTAATCAAACCGGTTTGATGGTACTCCCCACGGACCATTCTGGAATGATCAAACCAGTGTTATGGTACGTGCGAAAGGGTTAACCCCAACCCTCTACTGATCAATTTTTAAATGATTTGCCATTTTGAGAAGGAATCCGCATTGCTGCTTGCAGCTATATTTTTTGTTTAGTTTTTTTTTTCAGTTTTTGGTTATTTCAGAAGACAGCTTTCTTCATACATTCAGTTCAGCAATATGAATTTAAAAAGGTAAACTTTATAATATAACTGAACTGTGCACATGCATTTTAGACACTTACATTATGTTCTGTGCTCTGTCCATGCACGGAATGAATGTATGTCCTTGATTGGCATCTTGTTTTGGGAATCAAGTCCCCCAAACCCTTTAATTTACACACTGAATTAAACATCCGGGACAATGACCAAAAACCTTTATGACATATTGATCACTCAGAGGTGTATCCAAATATGTGTCCAATAAAATGCTATCTAATAAGAATTTCTTTCCCCTGAATTGGTTTGCACATGACTCGTTCGGAGCATCTACACTGCTTAATGCTATCATCAAGCACAGCTTTGACCTCCACATGAAAAGTGCGGCGGAAAACGCCTTGTTTTGATTTTAGTACTGGCATTGCCCAAGTAAAGATACGTCATCTGAATTGTTCTTTAATCATTGGCTGAGGCTTCGAAAGGACAGTGGCAATGGGGTCAAAGTTTAAATATTTGAACTTTGAGTGCCACTTTACAACACTTGACAGAAGCGCAATGCTGTGCCATTGGTAACGCTGAAGCTGAAACTACACTTCATAGAGCTCAATGTATTGTCAGTGCTGATGCGAGTCATGTGAAAGGCCCTTAACCCTTTCGCACATACGATCAAACCAGTGTGATTACACTAGGCTGGGCTCAGAGGCGTACGATCAAACCAGTGTGATCTGCATTTGCGCTGCTGTTTACCAGCAAAAGAGAGACTGAAGCAGTTGTCAGAATAAACCAGCTGCTCAAATAGTCTTTTCAACATCATAATATCTTTATTTATATATATATATATATATATATATATATATATATATATATATATATATATATATATATAAAAGAAAAACCATTCAAACAATCATTAATAAAAGTTTTTAGCCGTTAACGTCGGAGCACGCTGTTTTCATGCAGCAATGCAGCCATGTTTTCTGATGTCAAACAAAGAATATACAAACTAGTCAGTCCACTCGAGCCTTCTCGTATTCCATCCATAACTCATTCTAACCACTTCTGGTGCTGGGAAAGTGGAAGGGCTTGGTTTTTAGAACCTTCTGTGCTTCAATGGCAAACTCAGAATCCCATGCTGCATTGCATGTAAACAATATGGCTGAGCGCATAGCCGGCAAGTGCATTCACGTTCTTATCTAATCAATCATTATAACCATCTAAAAACCACATTCTATGTTTGATAATATATAATCTGATCTTCAGTGCACCTGCTGTGATATAATCTGTCCTCCAGTGCATCTGCTGTGAAGTGTAAGAATTGTTTTTATTTTTATTTTATTTTTATTACAGAGTGCTCACACTGGGGGGTCCGTCAGTACAGGAGAAACTCACATGTGAAAAGCTTAATATAGTACCACCTGCTTCTGACTAGCAATACCAGGTAGCAAATCATGGTTCAAGGCTGTGATGTAACCTAAAGACTATTTAAACATAAAATAAAGGGATGAGCCTTTCAGTGAGACAGCCCCAACTTCCTGTTTCAACAGGAAATGTGTCAACCTAGGAAAGAAAACTGCATCAAGGTATTTCATGAGGTCTTTAAGGTCAAGTAGTCAAGAAGAACCAATACATCAAACTATGTCAATTCCTTTCCCCCATATTAACCACTGTCCTTTAGATTATTGTAGAGGTCAAACTTTGGTAAAGCTTTCCATAAAGAAATAGAGGTGTTTCTTTCTTTCTTTCTTTCTTTCTTTCTTTCTACTCTGTTCTTTGCAAATTGCAACAACCCACTTTAACACATAGTCAACTTATGTGCTTATGAAAGTAGTTATATGTGGAGGCAAACAGCAATTAATAGAATTGGGTGGCTGAGAGCGTAGCTCTTCCAGAATGCTTCTGACACCAGCCTGATTCCTGGTGCCAGGGTCAGAGTCACACTACATTTAGTCTAATGGCTTTAGCACACAAGCTTTCCAGATAGACTGGAGGAAACGAATACCTGCAACTTCCAAAGCCATTATTTATAGTGAATGCCAACAATGTTTATTTATTTATTTATTTTTTATGATAATGGCTTATTGCTAAAGCAAGTCACCGGGTTCTAACTGCACTCAAGATTCTTTCTGATAATGTTTATTTATTAATAATATTAATTAGAGATGAAAGATCAGACAAAAGCAAGTTTAACAGGATTTTCAAACAAAACTAGCTCAATACGTGTTTCAGACCAAAAAAAAAAATTAACTGGTGTTTCAAACAAAACAATTTTTCAAGTGTTTCAGAAGAAACAGTTCTGCAGGAGTTTTAGGCAAAACATGTTGTGGATTAAAGAAAACATTGCTTACTTTTACTTGTAATTTATTTATTTATTTATTTTTATTTTTATTTTTTGCTGTATTGTAACTTTACTTTTAGACAACCATGTTCCTTAAAATCTTTATTACTGTAGCCTGTTTCCTGTTTTGTTCCATAATTTTTTTATTGAGCAAAGCAGCGTTTTTAGAATGTTATTGATGTTTGTTTAACTGCTCTGACACCTGTGTAGCATTTGCTTTGGTAAGCACTGAATAACTTCTGACAGGCAATAAGGCACTGGTAGCCAAAGCTTTTATAGTTTCTACTAGTGTTGGGTTCGAGTCCACCTTAGTCGAGTCCAAGTCAAGTCTGAATCTTTAAACAATCGAGTCAGAGTCCGATTCCAAAAGGGGCCAAGTCGGGCTCAAGACCGAGTCCATAACAGGCTGAGTCTAAGTGAATCTGTTCATGATTTTGAATTCAAATTGTAACCATAAACTCAACATCAATATTGCTTATTTTAACTTTCACAACTAAGAAAACACAATTATCAATATAAATGTAACAAAAACACCTCTATATTTTATGATTAGTTTCCTGCTGAACAAATTTCAAAGTGGTTTCAGAATGAAAGCATATACTTTAGGTGTATGAACACAAAACCTTCCATCAACACATTTCTTATTGCGTTGTGTTGACATTTCAGTTATTTGTTGGTTTTTCCCCTCCATTAAAACAAAGACTATAAGAAAATGAAAGCTGTGTTAGTCATTAAAATTATTTTTGTTTTTCGATTTTTAATTTTGTTATTTATTTCTACTTTTTATTTAGTTAAATTTTATCTAAAATGATCCCTATCTAAAGAAATAACATATACTGAGAAATTGTGGAAAAAAAAAACAATTGTGCTCAGTGATGATACACAATGGTAGTTTATGGTGACCACTTCTTCAAGCTTCAAAAGGACACAAAAGTATAATTTAGAAATCTAACAAATTATTGTATGTGACTCATGCCTTGTTCTGAAGGAATACCGTTCATGAGACAGACTGCATGAGAGCTTTAGAGCTACTGGCACGAGAGCAAACCCTTTAATATGGTGTGTTGCTTTCTCTATGATTAATGACTGTTTGTGTATTGTTCATGAGTCCCTGCTTTGTCCTGAGCTGTGAAGCTGCCCACTTTTCTTAAGAAAAATTCTGCACATTCTTTGGTTTCCCAGCATCTTCTGCACATTTGAGTTCTTCCCAACAGTGGTTAAATGATATAGACATCCAGCTTTTGACACTTAGGACAATTGATGGACACAACTATTACGAAAGGTGCAAACATTAATTGATGCTCAACAAGGCAACATAAGAACCAAGAACCAAGGGGATGCAAACTTTTGAACAGGATGATTTGATTACAGTACATTTTGTATAATGTAGCTTTTGAAGGGAAGTACTACATACAGTATATAATCTTTTATATTTGCATACATTCTGAAAGGGGTGTGAAAACGTATAGGCCTAAAAAAAAGGGGGTATGCAAACTTCTGCAATATATAGTTTGTGAAAATGTATATTTTATTTAATATTTTGTTTTTCACTATTTAACCACATTTTAGATTTTTTTTTAATTTACAAATTCCATGTAGCCTATTCTATCCATATAATTTCATATTGCATGTGTAATTATGAGTAGACTTGTCATGTCAGGTACACATTTTAATACTAAATTCACAACATTGGAACCGAAAATTCAAAATACAATCCCCACATCTCAAAATTTAAAGGAATATTCCGGGTTCAATACAAGTTAAGCTCAATCAACAGCATTTGTGGCATAATATTGATTTACATCCGTGCTCGTGGGGAAAATTAACATTCAGAAAATATTTTCACGTGTTGTGCGAATACATTGATCGGCTTCTTTCAGCTCGTTGTTGAAAACGCATTTTTGCATTATTTTGGGCATATTTGCGCTGACTGACAGGCCGACATAGAGTGCATGATGCCATTGCTATGGTAACCAGATACATTTCAGCTGATTTGCTGAAGACTAAAACAAATGTATCACCAAATCAACGTGTGACCCAACAAAATACATTTTCTTCTCTGCAAACGATACCAGAGACAATAGCGAGAAGGACAATGAGGAGATTTAATTTAAGAAGAAAAAAATCAGTGACCTACCAAAAACCGGTACTGTCCTGTGTACTAAATCGGGACATCTGGTCACCCAACCTTTAAGCAGCTCGTCAATGCTTTTAAAATAGAAAAACAATAAATAGGTGCTGTTTATCTGTTTTTTCAGAGTTGCAGTCTGCTTGAGCAATAAAAAAAATGTTTTTCCCGACTATTTAAAAAGTTACAGT
The DNA here is from genome assembly GCF_019703515.2 of Myxocyprinus asiaticus. Taxonomy (NCBI): domain Eukaryota; kingdom Metazoa; phylum Chordata; class Actinopteri; order Cypriniformes; family Catostomidae; genus Myxocyprinus; species Myxocyprinus asiaticus. Next base: position 11,104,275 of record NC_059360.1, on the reverse strand, counting down.
TAATTCATCAAGGACTAGTTTAAGTTGACAACACTGCGTGGACCACAAGAGACTACAGATGCCTACATGTGTGGATACATTACGCATAAAAAGACTTAATAGCCCAAAATTAACACTATTTTTCTGAATTTTTATTTTGATATGATGTTTTAGTAAACTGTAAGCGACATGATGTGGGTGACTTGACTTAATGAAGTTCTTAACCATGACGAAAGCTGCACAAACGCCGTGTGTGATTTTACCAGTTGTCAGGTCCTGTGCCATGCGATACTGCCTTGTAGTTTCTAGTACATTGGCTACATACCTGTCTTTGTGTTCGTCGTGCCAGCCACCTCAGTAATCGATGTTATACAGTAGTCTCCGTAGTAACATTCAAGCTTGTTGGTTGACTGAGTGTGCTGATCTGCATGTGTGTTTGCTCAACATGGTGAAACAAACTCTGGCTACGTCTACGACATCAGGGGGTGCTAAAGCTGCTTGCAGACAGAGTATTCATTTATTTCTGTTTCATTATTTTTATTTATTTATTTTGTTCATTGCATCACAAATCAAATGCCATGGACTCAGCTGGACTCTGAAAAAAATCCGGAGTCCCAAAGGCTCGAGTCCGAACTCGAGTACCACAACTCTAGTTTTAACAAACAAATATAATGACGCTATTTATAGATGAGGTGTGATCTGGGGGGATTCAACCTCCTAGCGCCTCTCAGGAACCTGATGATCAAGTTGTGCTTCCCCAAATACTTACCATCTACTGCATCGTGATGTGCCGAAATGGCGGCTACATACACCTTCAAGGTGGAGGGGGACAGCCGCCCCTCCAGCCTCTCCTGCAGGAAGGAAAGCACTGATCTGACTGCGCATCTCTGGGGGTCTTCGCGTCGGGAAGAACACCACTTAGAGAACAGATGCCACTTCAAGGCATACAGACACCTCGTAGAGGGAGCCCTAGCCTGAGTGATTGTGTCTACCACTGCGAGTGGTAGGCCACTTAGGTCTTTCATGTCCTGTCCAAGGGACAGACGTGGAGATTCCAGAGGTCTGGTCACGGGTGCCCGGTGGTGCCCTATCCCTGAGAAAGAAGGTCCTTCCTCAGAGGAATTCGCCGGGGTGGGCTGCCGCGAGGAGCGTGAGGTCCGAGAACCATGTCTGGGTGGGCCAATAGGGTGCTACTAGGATGACCAGCTCCTTATCCTCCCTGACCTTGCACAGGGTTTGTGCAAGTAGGCTCACTGGGGGAAATGCATATTTACGTAGTCCCGGGGGCCAGCTGTGTGCCAGTGTGTCTATACCGAGGGGTGCCTTGGTCAGGGTGTATCATAGCGGGCAGTGGGAGGATTCCCGGGAAGCAAACATGTCTATCTGTGCTTGACCGAATCGACTCCAAATCAGCTGGACCACCTGGAGGTGGAGTCTCCACTTTCCACTGAGCATAACCTGTTGTGACAGCGTGTCTGCTGTGGTGTTGAGGTCGCCCCGGGATGTGAGTGGCTCGCAGAGACTTGAAGCACTGCTGACTCCAGAAGAGGAGACAGCGGGCGAGTTGTGACATGCAACGGGAGCATAGACCGCTTTGGTTGTTGATGTATGCTACCGTCACCATGTTGCCGTCCGGACCAACACATGCTTCAACGGCCCTCCGCAGGGCGAGTAGTACTGCCAACAACTCGAGGCAGCTGATGTGCCAACGTAGTCATGGGCCAGTCCAAGAGCCGGCGGCTGCATGCCCGTTGCATATGGCACCCCAGCCTGTCTTGGAAGAGTCTGTCGTAACCACGATGCACCTGGAGACCTGCTCTAGGGGAACACCTGCCCGTAGAAACGCTAGGTCCAAGGGCTGAAGAAGCGGCGACAGATCGGCATGACAACCACACGATGTGTCCCGTGGTGCCATGCCCATCTCGGGACTCGAGACTGAAACCAGTGCTGAAGCGGTCTCATATGCATCAACCCGAGCAGTGTGGCCACCGTTGAGGATGCCATGTGCCCCAGGAGCCTCTGAAAAAGTTTCAGTGGGACCGCTGTTTTCCACCTGAACGCCTTCAGACAGTTCAGCACTGACTTTGCACACTAGTTCGTGAGGCACGCTGTCATCGAGACTGAGTCCAACTCCAAACCGAGAAAATATATGCTCTAAACTGGGGAGAGCTTGCTCTTTTCCCAGTTGACCTGAAGCCTCAGCCGGCTGAGGTGTGTGAGCACCAGGTCCCTGTGCACACACAAAACATCCCGAGAGTGAGCTAGGATTAGCCAGTCATTGAGATAGTTGATGATGCGGATGCCCACTTCCCTTAGCAGGGCAAGGGCTGCCTCTGCGACCTTCGTGAAGATGGGAGGGTAAAAGGACAGGCCGAATGGGAGGACCTTGTACTTGTACGCCCGGCCTTCGAAAGCAAACCGCAGGAAGGGTCTGTGTCGAGGTAAAACCGAGACGTGGAAGTACACATCCTTTAGGTCTACCGCCGTGAACCAATCTTGATGCCGGACGCTCACTAGAATGTGTTTTTGCATCAGCACCTTGAAAGGGAGTCTGTGCAAAGCCTGTTTCAGTACTCACAGGTCCAAGATTGGCCGCAACCCACCACCTTTCTTTGGTACGATGATGTAGGGGCTGTAAAACCCTTTCTTCATCTTGGCCGGAGGGACAGGCTCTATCACACCCTTCTGCAGAAGGGTAGAGATCTACGCACGCAGGAAAGCAGCGTTCTCGCCCTTCACCGAGGTGAAGCAGATGCCGCTGAACCCGGGCGGTGCCTGGTGAACTGAAACACATAGCCGAGTCAGATGGTTTGGGTCAGCCATTGCGTGAGACGGGGACAGGTGGCGTCTGCTTCCTGCGGTGGGCTCCACACCTGGGCCGGGCCGTGGGGGCAGGCTACAGTGGAGCTGGTGCTGTTGCTGCAGGAGGACGCCCTTGGTGACGAGCCGACGGGGTGCGGGTTCTTGAACTGCGCTGGGGCAGGATATGTTGGATAGCCTCCGTCTGCTGCTTCACTGCTGAGAACTGCTGGGCAAAGTCCTCGACGATGTCACCGAACAGGCTAACCTGGGAGATGGGGGCATCAAGGAACCATGCCTTGACAGCCTCCCTCATCTCGACCAGGTTGAGCCAAAGGTGGTGCTCCTGGACCACCAGGGTGGACATCGTCTGCCTGAGACCGCACCTTGACCTTCGTCGCCCGGAGAGCGAGGTCGGTTGCCAAGTGCAGTTCCTGGGTCAGAACAACCCTCGTGCAGTTCTTTTATTGCCTTGGCTTGGTGTACCTGCAGGAGAGCCATGGCGTGCAGGGCGGAGGCAGCTAGTCCAGCAGCACCGTAGGCCTTAGTCGCCAGAGACGACGTAAACCTACCAGGATCAGGTAGTAAAAGGTGCCCTCCATGATCTCGTCAGCTCCTCATGCACCTCCGGGAAGAAAGGGACCAGGGCAGGGCGCGGCCATAAGGGGTGCTCTGGACCCAGGAACCAATCATCGAGCCATGAGGGTTCAGGGGAGAGTGGAGGGTTCCACTCTAGCCCGGCACTCGCAGCCACCCGGGCAAGCATGTCCGTCAGCTCCATGTCGGCCTGAGACTAGGCGACCATACCTGAAGGAGGAAGCCCAGCCGAAGCCTCCGCGTCAGACTGGATGAGCCCGCTCTCTGATGCTGCGATTGAGAGCTCATCATCTTCCCGAGCTCCGAATAAGATGTCGAACTCGCCCTGAGACGAGCCAGTGGTCTCATCCGAGAGCCCGATTGGGGCAAGCGAGTGTGCTGAGGAATGGTAGGTCCATGGGGGGTTACCTGGCAGAGGTGCTCCCATTGAAGTCCCCAAATCGCCCCCAGTGCTAACCGAGGCGGCCTCATACCCATAGGTAGAAGGATCGAGGCGGGGAGCCGCACGAAGGAAAGCCTTGACCGCAACATTGCCATAGTCATTTTCTCGCAATGAGGACATGACTCATCCATGAATTACGTCTCCGCGTGGGCAGCGCCCAGACACGTAAGATAGCGATCGGGGCCGTCAGAAGTGGAGAGGTAATGACCGCAACCAGGAATAATACACAAACGGAAAGACATCTTTAAAAAGATGTTTCCATTAGTGCCACTCTTTTAGGAGAAGAAAATATATTCTTTAGGAGAATATACTCTTTTAGTTTACCGAAGTGCCCAGGGGCGTTCTCTGCACTCCACGGGTTTAGAGGGGAGAAGCCGCTGAAATGCACCATAAATCCAGCAGATTGAGATGAGTACAGGCAGCGGAGGAATTCAGCTCACTAAGCACAACCGCTCGGCTCCGAAGAGAAAATCTGAATGAGTGGTTGCGAGCCAGCTCCTTTTATACCCGTATGTCCGGGGGAGTGGCATGCAAATTCCACTCGCCATTTCCCATTGGCCTTTTTTCAAAATCAGAGGTGTTTGGGGCTCCCAAGAGTGACCCCTAGTGTCACTACATCGACACAATGTCGAGTGAGTGACAGATAGGGAACACAAATTGCCAGAGCTGAACATTTGTTTGTAAACAGCAACTTCATATATCTAATCCAATGACATTCACACATTTTTTAAGTGTGACTTAATTGTCCAAATACTTTTTGGGGCCACTGTCAGTTTGGAAGGCAGTTATCAAGACCCAAGCTCAATGTTCAGTACATTAGACAGGAGTTCTGTCAATCATTCTGACACTGACAGGGCAGTAACTTACTGGGGGATGACGATAGGATGGTGCAAGGAGAAGAAAGAACACAAGGTTGTGGTCGGAGATGGAATGGGTAGTGGTGATTGATAAGACGCTGATGTATCTGGGTCTGCATGACAGCTGCATTCTGGCAGAGTTGAATTGTGGGCCAAGAGAAAGTGAGGGGTAGTGAGTGAAAGAACATGTGCAAGAGAGGTGGAGGCATGTGAGGAACTGATAGAGGTGGAGAATGGTCAGTGATGGTAATGGAAGTGTCAGTCAGCTGTGAAGGACTCACAGGAGACATTGGAGAAGGTTTTGGAGGGTTGAAGTTGGGTGCATGGGGATTGAAGTGATAGTTCATAATGGAACAGTAGGAAGAGTTTGTGTGCGATTGTATGTGAATGCTGACCATTAAGTCACATAGGGGCTGCTGACTAGGATATTCTTGACATGTGACACCAGATCTAATTTCAGATTTATGGTTTAAGATCTCACAAACAGTGCAATGATCTGAATCAATGTGCAGATTGCTTACTTGTATCTTTGCACATTCACATAGAAAAAAAAAACTTTACAATTAAAAAGAGATGTCACTTACATTCAAAATCCTATACATAAAAAAACATATACTGAACTTTATTCTAACATCTGACCAGAATTACTTTAGCTATGCATTTCAGATACATCAAAGGCTGTAAAAAAAATCTTACAAGTAAAAGTGCACACAACCAAATGTTTCCTTAGCAATGTGCATGTGCTATCAGAAAGGCTAACAACCAGGTTTGGGTTCAGACTTGAGGAGCTTGATTGACAGGCCAAGTTAGTGTGGCAGGTTCCTCTTAGACATGGGCAGAAATACACTCTTGCTTACATTCCCCAACAGGGCAATGGTGAGTGTCAGGTGAGCCTTGGTTTGTTAAGTCTAAATAGTAATGGGCTCAGCTGGTGAGAGCTTTCCACAACCATGAGGGACACTGACAATCGCTGAGAATGTTCACATATCATGCACAGTGATTTGCTGCCTGAAGATTGAGTTTATTATTTTAAGGGCATACCCATGCCTATGGCTGTGCTTATGCATATTGATTTATATAATTTTTTAACTTCGAAGCTAAACTAAAAACCTTATTTTTTATTATTCTAAGACCAGATTGAACCACAACACAATGTAACCTTTATCTAATCTTTATTTATCTGATTAATTGATGTTCGTGCTGTAAGTGAATAAACGAGTAAATAATATTGCTCTTACCAATTTAGAAGATTCTGGTCATAGAACCCAAATGACCAATTTTCTCATTCATGTAGTTTCAAAAAATGTACACAGTTCTCCTTCAGACAGCTAATCTATAGCTTCAAAACATACACCAACACATGATGAATTTGCAGCCTTCTTGTAAGTGTGCTGTTAGCTTTGCTTATGCTTAAATTCTCAAGCATCCTATAGCAACTCATTATGTGCAGACGAAGCCTCTGTCCAAAAGAAACACTGTGAGCTGCTGTGATTGTTTAATGTGGTCTCTCTGAATTTAATCCTTGCCAGAACTTTTGCTTCTTATGTCCATTGTGTCCCAGTGTTGAGAAGGACGTTGACCTATTATCGGGGAACAGAACTTTTTTATTAAATCCACCGAGAGCTTAGCATTGCCTAATTAGACTGTGTTCACATCGTAGATTATCTGCTTTGCATCCCTTTTATAAACAAAACAAGATTTTTAAATTGTTTTTATTATTTTACAGCATAAATGATTCCGATGGCCCAACAAACCTTGTCCATTTTAATCATCAACCTTTGAATAAATTTGTGCTACAAAGACCCGAGGCATTTCCAAAATACTCAAACATAAATGGTTGCTTTAACTTTTGGCACATGACATTGGCAGCCACAGTAATGCTCAGTTGTTGTGCAGCAGCTGCTTGCATCTGTTTTCGTTAAGCGATTAAACACACATTGATGCTCTCACAATGATGAAAGAATTGATTTACTGTAAATAGGCACTTAATGCATCTTAACTCATGTTTCAGGGGTATTCAGTTTTGCTGACATCAATAAATGTACTAAATAGATATTTGGGCGAATCCTGCGAAAGCAGCACAAGGGTTACCATCTCGTCATGCTCCTTTAAACCTGCAAACAGATTCCAATGAATATGTGTTCATCTATGCTAAGAGTGGCTAAGTTATGGTTCAGAAATGGAGCATAATGGCACAGACACATTTACCTTTGCACAGAAAACTTCCACAGGTGAAGAAGATGTGGGTGGATGTCAAGCAAGTGTAAAACTCTCCAAAACTACTTGACAATCAGCCTCTTTTTATGCTGCACTTTATACACCGGGTGAGTGAAGTTATAAATAAACTTACTGCTAAAATGATTTCTCTTGTATAGTCAGTGTAGTATTATAAGAAGCGCTGCCCACACAGAGGTCACTGCTAAACCAAGCACTTCCTATCGGTCAACAATGGAAATTTGTGCATCAAATTTAACCAAACTTAAACCCATGCAAAATTATCATTATGAAATTCTTCGCTACCAGAAGTCTATCAGATGAAATTCCAGATTGAGCAGATTCTCATTGAGATGACTGTATTTTGCCTGTGGAATTTCGCTGTACTAAGGCAAGTGTGACTGTACCTTTAGGCCTGTTTCACACTGCATAGATAAGCAGTGTTGGATGTAAAATATTACTGTAATCTAATTACATTTTGCTGTAACACAGTAATGTAATGAGTTACTTTAAAACAAAAAGTAATCTGATTACAATTACAGACATGCATAAAATTACATTACTTGGATTACACATTTATTGCTAAGACAGTAATATTAATTAAATAGAATGTATTTTAAAATGTATTACATCCCTATGTTATGTGTGTTGCTGTGTCAGCTAATGAGCATGCACTCTAACAAACCACCATGGCATAGAGGACATGTGAGGTGATGGCAGATGAGTGAGCTTTGTTACTATGGACGCAGCGGAGTGTAGTTTTTATTCAAATTGAAAACGAAAGTAAAGCATTTCAAGATTTCATGCGATCACAATCAATCACAGCGAGCGCTGTTTCAGTGTGCTCCCAGCCCTGGCTGGAGGAGAGAGGCATGCAAGGCTGGGCCGGTGTAAACCCTCCTCGAATTTCCGTGCTCTACCCCATCTTTGTGCGCCTCCCTCGTGTGTCCTTCTGCAGCTTCCGTGAGAGGAGAGGGGATCGGCTTTGGGTGTATATGGAAAACAGTGCACGTTCCCATCTGACAGAGGGATATATTGCTCAAAAGGAAACATTTGCGGAATGGCGTCTTGAAAAAGACGTCGCTAAGCAAATGGCTCTTTTATGTTCTTTATGTACTGTACACAATCAAACACAGTGCAATAGTGTTACAGATGCGCAAGTGATAAAGGATAATCAATTCGTCGGAGCACAAGCAGGGAGGTAGAAATAATCCACTCGCTGTAAAGTTGTGTAAACACACACATGCTGCACATGTACACACACAAACAGACATACTGTACATGCACACTTACACATGCATGATGCAACACACAAGCAAACCTGTTTATTAATAACAAAAAGAAACAACAATCATTCAAATACACAATGGATTTACTATCAAAAATGTTTGTAAATGTGTATTCAGAAATGTTTCAGTTCATTAGTTTTCTTTTTCTGTCTTTCACACCAACACAAACACAGGTAAACAAGCTTACTGTACACATACATGCCACACACAGCTAAGAAGGTTGGAGATAGCGGACACACACACACACCTGAAGATGCTACTACAGCATATATGAGATAAGAAAGTTAAGTTAAATATTTAGAAATGCATTGAATCTCTTTAGCCAAGTTGCTCTTTTTGTCATTTTGCTGTAATTTTGTTATTGTTTTCAGTCAATATTAAAGTACTAAAAGAGCTATTAGTGTCACGATTGTTTGTTTTTAGTTGTTTTTTTTGTTTTTCACAGGTTTGACTGGTTTTAGAAAGTAACTTTATTGGGAAAGTAATCATCTTATAAATTAATTTACTTTGAAGCAATCAATAAAGTAATCGGATTACAATGTTAGAGAAGTAATCAGTAGTGGGTTACTTTTTGATAGTAGCTTGCCCAACACTCTAGATAAGTGCGTAAGCGGTGCTGCAGAATAACATACTGACACTTTCACACTGAAACCAAACAGGTCTCTATACAGGTAAAAAAGTGATTTCTGGATTGCTACATTTAGTTTTTCCTTTAATAAAGGCCATAAATTATAAAATTGTTATCAGGAGTGGGCGATTTACATAAGGTGGGAATCACAATTATTGTCCATCCAAATAGTAAGTATAAGGCTGAAAATATTGAGGATTTTTTTAAAGAGAAAATCATGGAAATTAAAACAATCTGAAAAGTTATAGGAAACTCATGGAAATTTCATGAATTGGGATACAGTCAATATATATATTTTTTCTAGATTTTACTGTTCTAAAATATTTCATGAGCTAGATATTGCTCTTGTGTGGAGTAAAACGTGCTTGCAAGCCAAAGTGATGACTGATTTGTCAGTGAATCGTTCTTTTGAGTCAGTTCTATTGAATGCATTTGTCGAAACGGTTCACAAATTGATCTTAATGATTCATTAGTTAACTGGTCTGAATCTTTATCCAGTTATCACAAACGACTGGAAAGGTAATGGTAAAATCATGGAAATTCATTGGTCAAAATGGGTGTAAACCAGTGGCATGTGGTGGACTTTTGAAATGAGGAGGCAGATTACAATCTCAGGGTTCAGGTGTTTTTTTTTTTCTTTTTTTTTTTTTTTCATACTTCATTTCCATTTGATATTTACATAGGTTTCAGCATAAACCCATACAAAAGTCTGATATCACAATATAATACATAAAAAAGCAGGCCTATATATAAAAATATATATTATATAAAAAGTTACATACTTTCTGTATATGCAACAACATATATTTCAAAATACTACAGACATTTCTGTTTTCATATACAGTATATAACATACATTTTCCTATCATAGTGGAATTTGAATAGGCTATGTAGCCTACAGTACATACAGTATATGCCCAAATATTTAAACTATAGTTTTACTTATATATTCCTTGCCATATTTCAGATTTCTGTTAGGGGAGACATATGAAAAACATTTTTATCTTACGCTGTAATAAGCATACAATACTTAACAATAACAATGAATATACAAATATATATATATATATATATATATATATATATATATATATATTTTTTTGTTTTTTTTTTTTTTTTTGTATATTCATTGTTCAAATTAACAGATGATATTAAACCAAGTCAAAGACTTATCAAGGCTATGTGTTTTGTTATTTTCATTTTTACATTGCTTCAAAAATAATACCTAGATTAATACAGCAACAAGAAAATATCAAGTATATTTTATTTGTGTGCCTATTATTTTGTATAGTCACCTTATTTTCAGATCAGTCATCTACTTTTCTGTAATGATGGCATTGAGCTGTACCTTTAAAATTGAGTGTTCACTAAAATCCGGCTCATAGACCTTATTCAAAGCAGCACCATCTTTGAGTTTTGATGGGAATAAAAACGAGGTTGTGAGGGATAGACTAGCAGTCACTTCAGTGGGTTGTACAGACGTTTTAAGTGTTTTTGCATCACTGATGAAACATCGAAAAATTCATGTCACGCCGAAGCTCAATAAGAACACTGGTGTCGCTGTTTGATAGAGTTACTTTAGAAATATAACTGCTGTGCACATCATTTCAGCTCACATTTTGTAATATTTTATTTGTTATATTAATGTACAGTCGATTATTTACCTCACCTGAATTTTTGAGGAGACACTGCTGCTATGGAGGCCATGGAGTGCCATTTAAAAAAGAATGAATAAATAAATTATCAATCTATTAATTTGAAAATAAAAACTTGGATAAATAAACCAATTTATAAATGGACAAATAAATAGACGCATTTAAATGTGTTTATTTAATAAAATAAAATTTAAAAAAAGTGTAATTATATTTAACAATTAAATTGTGCATTAATAAATTGTGTATTTAATTCGTGTTTAAAATGCAATTAAATGTAACAATAAAATGGCACATTAATAAGTAATGTTTACATGCACATTTTAATTTGCATTTAAAAAAAAAAAAATATTTGGCAATTGCTTTTCTTCATTCATTTGCCAGTTGCTTTTCTTCATCTATTTGCCTGTGGCTTTTCTTTTTTGTTTTACTATGGCTTTTCTTTATCCATTTGACAATCAAGTTTAAAAATTGACAGTTGACACATGGGAGCAACCAATGAACTTTCGACTTGTTTTAAGACACACCCACTCTCCCATGTCCCACTCGAAGGGGATGTAAGACAGTCTGTCACTGGACAGCTATTGATAGAGGTTTACGGACCATGAAGGCCGCACTGCTGCAGTTAAATGGCAAGTGCGGCCCTACCCGAACATACGCAGTGGTACATGTCCAGGAAGGGAGCCGGTAACCATGATGTCGTCAACAGAAATGATCCGTGCCACTGACTGAAAGCATGTGGCCGCAATGCTCGTGCTCTACCAGCGTGAGGTACCAAGCAGCTGGAGAAAGACGCCGGACTTCCAGGCTGCAGCGGCCGCTAGATCCTACTGAAGCAAATGCTTCTGTGTGCAACCAGACCTTCCCTCATCCGCTCCTATCAAGTGGTCATATGCAACAGATGAATAACTGTAAGGTCAGGCAGCACAGAGACGCGTTCACTTCAGGTAGGATCTAGCGGCCTTCAGTCAGTGGTGCGTATCAGTTCTGTTGATGGCATTGCGGTTACTGGCTCACTTCCTGAACATGTACCACTGTGCACGTTCAGGGAGGACTGCGCTCGGCAAATTAACTGCAGCAGCGACAAGTGACCATTAACTTCTGATACGCCTCGCGTTCGTTTCTTTTGCGCAGGCTGCATAGACCAAGTAAAACTCTATCAATAGCCGTCCGTCTTACATCACCTTCGAGTGAGACGTGGGAGAGGGGGTGTGTCTTAAATTTGAGTTGAAAGTCTTTTTAATCGGCACTCTGCGGCTTCCATATGCTGCCTCCCTTGCCTCCTCAGAGAAAACCCACTGGTGGGAACCCTGTACTGTATAGTATGGATGTGCCTGAAGCTGAATACTTTATTCAGAAAGGCACGAATAATGACTTCAAAATGAATAAAGGATTCATCCGAGTAATATAAAAAAAATATTGACTGATTATCAAAAAAGCACAAGGATAAAGCGACATTTTAAATAAACATATCCAAAATTATAACAAATTTATGAATCTGTGCAGCCGATATTTCTAAATTGTGAACCTTATGAATGTAAATGCGCACATTGTGATTTCAGATTGGATGGCAGCCGTCTTGACTCCGTTTGCGTCTCTGTTAATTGTGCACGTCTGGAGCTTGTCAAGTGTAACATTAACTAAGATACAACATCATATACACTTTCCACTTCTTGAAATGTCTATGTTAATGTATCACACGATTCACACGTGATTCTCATGTATTTATTTATAGCCTAAACCTGAACGTGATGTTAAATTCCTGACCTGAAGTAATTTAATGCTGGTGCTTGTAACGTAAAAGCTCCATAGAGTATTCATCTATTAGGAATATTCCTCCTTATATAAAACAAAGAATCAGAAACATGCTCCGTCTTTTTTTTTCCTTCTTCTTTAAACTATGCTAAATTTGAAAATGTTGTGTTCTTGCACTCTGGTAAGGAGCTATATAAATGTAACATTGTTATTATTATTATTATTATTATTATTATTATTATTTAACTAAATAATGGTGTCCTATCGTAATAATTCCTGATAGTCTTACGGGACTTTCACCTGTTTGTAGGCAATATAGGTTTTATTTTAATTCCTTTTAATGTTTTAATTTGTATTTATTATTCACTGAAAAATGTGTGTTTGACATTTCTCATTTTGCTTGATACCTCCTGCCTCCAGATAATGTTATACATGTACAGACACACGGAAATTCTGTTTCATGCCGATATTAATATCTGAAATACCAGAACAACATATTCCACAGTTTATGTAGCCTACAAATCCAACTTCATCTGGTAAGTATATATATATATATATATATATATATATATATATATATATATATATATATATATATATAAATAATAATAATAATTGTATAATAATAATAATTGTTATTATAATTAGGTTATTATTATGAAAAGGCATATACAAGGCATATTTTATTAATATAAACAATAAATGTAAGAGTAGCACTTAAAAATGGGCTTTTCATTTAGTTTTGGCACACTTCCGTTTAAGCCCCGCCCACATCCGGTTCTATCTTTTGTGTTGGCCGCGCATGTGCATTGCACAACCTCCGTACGTTTGTTATGTGAAAACCGCATAGGCGTTGTACAGGAAACAGAAATGATTAGTTCACCTTTCAACTCTTTTGGTCCGAGTCGTTCGTTCTTTTGTCACGTGACAACTGTAAATGCTATGCATTGCTCACACAGGAAACAGAAATGATTAGTTCACCTCTCGAGTCTTCTGGTCCGAGTCATTTGTTCTTTTGTCATGTGACAGCCATATACGCTAGCTCGTGACAAAAGAATGAATGACTTGGACAAGAAGATTCAATCCAGAGGTGAACTAATCATTTCTGTTTCTCAGAATTTTTGCTTGGCTGCATTATCAATTTTTCCTTATTGGGAATATAATCAAAGTTTGCGTAAGTAGACCTGTTGGGGGATATTTGACTATTGGAAATGTAACATTTTAATTTAATTCTGCTAAAATGAATTAAATTAATGAAATGACTTGAATAAAGATTCGTTCAGTTTGATGAATGAGACTCAAAGATCCATGTCAGTGAAATAATCTGATCTTCCCATCACTACTATAAATCTTCTACAAAAGCACAGTGGCACTTAGTAACCAACTGTAAGCTGTTGATTCAAGTGCTGAAATAAGTGTGTGCATAAAATGCACCACTTATGAATGCAGTGTTAAACAGACTTAAGACCTCCATCCTCAAAACGGAGGTGCAGGTGAGAAATTTGGAGAAGGGGCAAGGATGAAAAGAAAGAGAGCAGCGTTAGAACGTGAATCCACAGCAAGAAGGGTTAAATGTTTACTCAATAAAAGAGGAAAATAATGACCTGTTGGGAAGGAGATTCATCATCATTTGGGGAAAGAGGTGGCAGAGGTGGAGTTTATTGGTGTTGCTAATGAGGACTCGTTAGGTGCTAGAATTCTGAAGTTATGCAATCAGTGTTGGAGATTTCCAACCCAGCATACACGCTATTTAAATTGGTAATTCTTAAACTAAAACTAAATTAATATGGGAAAAGAACAAACAAAAACACACATAGTGTGGTTCAAAAGTCTGATTCAAAATTTTTATTTTTCTTATATCATAGAGATAAAGCAACAAATCAGGACAAATCTAGAACAGGATTCATTACTTTCACACTGAAATTTTATGATAAGAAACTGGCTGTCAAACACACATTGAGCTATACATAACACATAAGTTACACATAAGCTAGACATAAATATTTTCTCAGGAACTTATTGAGTTTAAATAGATGCATAACTTACATAATTTCAATAGTACACCCAAATGACAATAGTTATATCCTACTGTTTGTGTGTTGTACTTGTTATTGTTTACTTCAATGTTGTTTCTTCATCAAATAGCAATGTCAAATGTATATCAAGTCAATCACTGAAACAACAATGCCACCTTGAGTAAGAAATAGCATGTATGTTATGTATGTGTACACTCATATGGGATACAGATATTTCACCAAAAATAAATGTGATATAGTATTTATTTGTACAAATATAGAACTAATTTCTCTTGTAATAAACAAAGAAATGGATCCTGTGATAGTTAACTTATAGCCTCCAATGAAGTTCTGACAGTGTAAGAAATGTTGGGTCGTAGTCGTGCAGTTTGACTGATATTACAACAGCCATCTAATGATGAACCAGTAGAATCACAGCAGTTGATGACATCTTGTGTGTGTGTGTGTGTGTGTGTGAGAGAGAGAGTGAGAGAGAGAGAGAGAGAGAGAGAGAGAAGAGAGAGTGAGACAGTGAGTGAGAGAGAGAGAAGCATACAGTTAAAAATCATGATAAATGTATTATTATTTAGCATTCCCTTTTTAATGGCCTAGAACTCCATAAAAATAGTTTGTTTCTTTAAACTATGCTAAATTTGAAAATGTCATGTTCTTGCACTCTGTTAAGGAGCTATATAAATGTAACATTGTTCTTCTTCTTCTTCTTCTTCTTCTTCTTCTTCTTCTTCTTCTTCTTCTTCTTATTATTATTATTATTATTATTATTTAACTAAATAATGGTGTCCATTCGTAAAAATTCCCGATAGTCTTACGGGACTTTCACCTGTTTGTAGGCAATATTGGTTTTATTTTAATTCCTTTTAATGTTTTAATTTGTATTTATTATTCACTGAAAAATGTGTGTTTGACATTTCTCATTTTGCTTGACACCTCCTGCCTCCAGATAATGTTATACATGTACAGACACACGGAAATTCTGTTTCAATTTTAATTTGATCAAAAATTTTATGATAAGAAACTGGCTATCAAACACACATTGAGCTGTACATAACACATAAGCTACACATAAGCTAGACATAAATATTTTCTTATTATGAAAATATTTTCTTATATGTTGTTCAAAGCCCATAGAAATGTCTCTCTTCAATGGAACACAAAAGGATATGTTAGGCTGAATGTTAGTCCTAGTTACCATTCACTTTCATTCATCTTTTTTTTCATATTATAAAAAGTGAAACAGTTTGCCTAACATCTCCTTTTAAGTTCCATGGATGAAAGTAGGCCATATGGGTTTGCAAAAACATGAAGGTAATGATGACAGAGTTTTAATTTTGGGGTCAACTATTCCTTTAAAAGTGTTATCTCTTTAATAAGTCAATGCTCTCCAGTTTAAAGTTGCACAGAAAATGTACAGATTAAATCATGAAAGAGGGGACCTTGCTGTTAAATCAGTTATGACGTTTATTGCAAATAAATAATAATATGTATAAGAAAGAGAGATAATAAGATGATATTTGAAAGATTATGTATGTATATTATTATGAATATAGTTCTTATTTTATGTAAATCATTAAACAGGCCTAGTTATTGTTATTAAAATGACTAATTCACAAGGTAGAGAAAATACCTGTACAAGTCGGATGGAGATGAGAGGTGTATCATGTGTTTAACATGATGACGAAGTAGTCTGAAGTGTTTCTTCTCACCCCACAGCTGTTCTGGACATCATTACACGCAAGCCATTTTTGCTATTTCTGCCTTTATCAAAGCAGATGTAATGTAAGCGAGCACGACGATGTGACGAGGTAAAAAGATTCCTCCAATGCTGTGCGCTTGCACTGTAGACAGTTCCGTTGTTTACAAACAGTAGCGATTGTTTATCGCGTCGCTCGCTTGCAGAAACACAATATAGCAATGTGCTTCCTTGGCTCACTGCGCATTTGTCAAACATCCAATGAGCCCAGTGAGTTGCGGAATGTTGCGCGAGCGAGTGAGACACAGCGGCAGTAATAATAATATTATTATTATTATTATTACTTGTTACTATTGAGAAATGTATGATATTCCGGTTTTAAATATGCAATATATGCATTTTTGGATTTTTTTAAATGTTTGAAGTATTTTTCACACTGCAACTCTGATTTTGCCAGATAGCACCTTGGTTGGGAAACGCTGTTCTGGGCCATTGTTGCAATTACTTTTAGCCAACTGGTCCCAAGATCATTTGGTATTCGTATAAAGTCAGTTTCATTTAAGTTCACACAGGTGTCACAGCAGACTAACCATTCAGACTGATCACACTGTGAATTTGGCAACAGTAGGTTGAAAGTATTGCTGCTGAAATCAGTCTGTGCTTCTGAAAAATCAAATCACTGCCCCCCCCCCCCCCCCCCAGTGGCTGAAGCAGGAAGTGTTGTTGAATGAATGGGCATGTATGAGCTCCAGTTGGCAAGTGAAATGTACACAGTAGCCTAGTTTCCCTCCACTTTTCGCACTATTTTGTTATCGACAAAGTGAAAATGTGTCAAAAAAAGTCTGGGAAATTTGCCATCTTCTGCCTGTTTCCATTCAAATGGACTTTTATCTATAAATATGGTGTGCGTGATGATGTCATGCCTAAAAAACACTTTGTCGCATAAGTTTTGGTTTATCGCAAAAGAAATCTGCCCTTAAGCCGTTTCCATACAGAAATGTGTGTTTATAGCTAATTGTGTAGCCTACCTTTTGCCTACCAGATGTCCCTAATTTTTTTCCTCTGAAGTTTTGGTAAAATGGGGAGAGTATTAAGACAATTCATTGAAATTAGACAGCTTACTGTCATTTTAATTTCACAAATAAATGCAATCAGAAGAAAAGGAACTGCAATCAAAAGGGAGCAGTTGCCCTTCTGATAGGACTGTAATACTGGTCCTGATGTTTATGCCTATTGTAGGTTGCCACCGGTTCTGACCCAAAAGCGAATTGTCATGGCCCTGTTCAAGCTGGCAACCTGCACCAAGTAGTGGGGGAAACATTCAGTCTTAGTATAAGGACCATCCATCGATGTGTATATGCTGTGTGCACAGCTATTAAAGAAAAAATGATGCGGTGTAATATCAGGGTTTACGTATGATACATTCCTGATATTCAGTAGGCTATTTTGAACAATCATCTACTCTAAAACAACTGCATTATGTCCCGCATATTTGTCCAGCAACTTTTAACGACCAACTGAACTTGATTGTCATCTAAAATTAATTTTAGCTTCATAATGCAATTTACATTTTCTGAAGAAGCTCAGCAAATGCGATCCTAGGTAAAGAGGGTTAGATTTAAAATATTTAAAAGTTTTAAAATGATCAAATGATCAATGATGTTAGTGTTCCAAAAAAGCACACTGATGCTTTTCTCCTAGTATTGTGTATTTATTTTTAATTTAAAACATCTTCATGCACAGATTTGTTTTTTAATTATTATTATTATTTATTTTTTTTATGGTCTAATTCCATGACTGCTGTCTATTATTTTGAATGGTGTGGAAAAGCAATAAACATGATTAAATTAATCACAAACAGTGTTGTTCTCCGTGCACTTGTCGATGTGCATGATACGAGATATTTGTTTTGGC
Source organism: Myxocyprinus asiaticus (assembly GCF_019703515.2). Lineage (NCBI taxonomy): Eukaryota > Metazoa > Chordata > Actinopteri > Cypriniformes > Catostomidae > Myxocyprinus > Myxocyprinus asiaticus. The sequence goes on along the minus strand of NC_059360.1, from coordinate 11,086,423 downwards.
ACTCCTGGAAGTGTCATGTTTGCAGCATCGGATCTGTGCTATGCCATTAAGATCAATCCATAATCACGTACAATAAATTGGCTTTCAAGGATGTATACCTTGTCGTCATGATTAACACAGGCTAACGATTGTGGTAAATTCTTCATGTGACACTACATATTTTGCGTTAATGCCAATTTTCTCGACAAAAAGTGTTTCCAAACCAGTCTTTTGCAACATTTGAAGTATCAACATAGAGTTTATGCGCTAGAGTTAAATGGAAAAACATTATGTCGACACTTGTGAAATTTTAGCGATAATTTGCATTTCCATCAGCTTTATTTTGATGCGCTAAAACTTTTTTCACAAAAAATGCTTGGATGGAAACATAGTTAGTGTGGTGCTGAAAGCGAATTGCATTGTAAAGCACTGATTGTTGAGAGACGAGAAAAAACGTATATACAAAAGTCCCCTCTGTGTTAAAAATTAAGAAATTCATTAAAAATACTGAAAAAGTTCAATCTAAAGGAAATTTCAGTACTTATATTTTAAAATAATTACATTTGAATGTCATGCACCTTTCTTCAGTAAGAGGTCACAATGTTAAACTGCCAGACAAAGCATTGTTGGAAGAATGCAACACATTCATAAATATAATATCAAATGAAAGGTAGGGATCTGTAAGATATCAAACAATACATAAAGTAAACTTTAAATTATATTTTCCATAAAATAAATAAATAAATAAATAATAATAATAATAAAAAACTTCCTATAAAAATTGTGTCTTCACTTTGCATATATATATATATATATTTTTTTACTATCCTTAATAAATCAGACAATGTCAAGGTCAGATATAACTCTAAGTACCCCTTTCCCACTTCCTGCTCACGGTGAATACAACAGTAGGACATGTGGTTTGGTAAGTGTTATATTTTATATTTTAAACAAACAATTTCTCTACGGTCACAGTTTCAACATGTCAACACCGTTTTCCCTTTGTGCTAATTTCTTTTGAGAATTGTGGGATACATTTTGGCATTTTAGTTAACATTATAAAGACAGCTTCAACAAAAATGGCTCCAGTGTACAACACGTGGATAAGATGGAAAAAATATTTGTATTTTTACATTTTGTCAACTAGTTAAAAATGCTCTGCTAATCTTAATAATAATAAAAAAAAAAAAAAAAAAAAAAAAAAACAAACAATTTAAATGTAAAAATGTAAGTGTAAGCGTAGTTCTTCATTCTATCAGGCATCTCATCCAAACACAATACAGCCTCCCCTTTATTAGCCTGCTCAGGTGTTCCTCATTGTTGGCATACTTCCATTGTTTTCACTCCCCTCCACCCCATCATCATCAGTTTAGGTCCCATCCTGGGAGGGGTTAGCTCCGCTCTTGGTATCCCAGTCCTTTCTGATATAATGTATTTTATCACTAAACTCCTTTTCTGAACACAATTGTTAGATAATTAAGGACTTTACACTCTTACTGGATGTATCAAATTAATATAGCATGCTTTTTGTGTGTTGACACAAATTACAGTAAAATGTAAGTTATGAAGTAAATAAATGTCAATTTTCAGATGTTTCTTTTTTTTTTTTTTTTTTTTTTTTTGATAAAAACCTGTTCCCTTACATGTTTCGTTAGCTGAGACATTTGTCTACAAATATATCCATTTTACATTAATTTTGTATTAAAAAAATAAACTTAAAAAATAACAATAGGCACATGCAAAGGACTAATGTGCTGGGTCAAGTAAAATTTTATTTGGAGGTTCTCCTCCGGTTATTGTCTGCATCCTATTATACAGTATATTCCATTCCCTATCAAGCACCAGCGATATGAACAAAGACAGCAAATTCATAAGAAGTTGGTAGTGTAAATGGACTGTATGCAGTGAATTAGAAGAATATAAATATGGACTGAAGTTCTTTAGCACAATAACTTTGTGTGTCAGGCATATCTCTATGACAGTCACATATGCCAGGGTTAAATTGGGGTGGAATGGTCCAGAACGGCGTTCCAGAATCTCTGATTCCAAAAAAGAAATAAGATAGTCCAGTTTGTGATGAGTCAGAACCTGTTCCGCTGTATTCACCTAGAGTGACACTGTATGAAGTGCCTTGCTTTTATGCCCGCTTCAAGCAGTTCAGACAGTTGGAAGAAATGTGTAGTTTCTTCCCCGCTCTTACGGTTAGCCAATGACAACACCCCCACTCTTGTGGTTCAGCCAAGAAATTCCCCCCAACTGCACTTTTAGGGTTCCGCCACCTTGAAAACCCCAATTTAACCCCTGTACATATGCATGGAAAATGTGGTGTCCGCAGGACTAATTGGATGTACACTCTGTTAAATTATAGAGAATACATTAACTGAATTACCACCTACAGGTGGAATCTCAAAACTGCAAATGCATGATCTGAGTTTAGACTTTGCGGCAAAAATAAATTTGGTTTTCAGACAGTTTAGTGCAATGACCTATTTCTCAGGAAAATAACAAATTGTGATTTGTGCTACTTCATTAATACACCCATAGTTTGCGCTCAAACACCTACAGATAGGGCAAACACTCCCACCCATGTCAGCCTGGCACAAAAATTATGCTTAGAATTAGTGCACTTATGAAAATTGGATAAGATGCAGTGCATGGTCATTGTGCTTAGTGGTATGCTTAGCACTGCACCTAGCTCGGTCACAAAAATAGAGCCCAAAAATAGAGCTGTTTTAAAATTGTATTTGAATTAGTTTAAAAGAACAAAACATGATAACTGATTCATTTTATATTATTTATTTATGTATTTATTTGGGGGTGGGGGGCTGTGGTGTATCAGTGGATTGCATGGTTAAAAACTGTGTCATATTTCTCTTTTTTCCCAAGGATAGAGCAGAAAAATGCTTTATGAATATGTGAGTAAAGAACAGATATTGATGTCTAGCAGTTGCTTTAGAGCTGAGTCTCGCTGCCGCCCTTGTCAATCACTACAACTGCAAAAAAAGGAAGGCAAATAGCCACTATGTATAGTGGGGTCTCTTGAATAGAGGGTTTTAGCAAATCTAACCATAAGTGAATACTAAATCATTGCAGTCATATTCAGAATTATGATGTTACCTTCAGAGGCAGTCTTGTAAAAAAATAAAAATAATAAGGTCTGGGTAGAAGCAGGTACTTTGAACTGTGCTTAGACAAGATCTATTTTAGTGCCTGTACCGATGTTGTTTTTGCAAGGATAAAATGGTTGTGTGTAGGGTTATGCTATGTGATTGTACCACCTGTGAATGGGTCATAGTGCACCAAGTAAACAACATCATTAAGGAGCGCTATTTTCAGCCTAACAATGTGGCAATTCAATGCATAACACATGTGGCACCCTAACAAATAGTTACCATGACAACCACAGTTTCCCAAAAGTACTGCAGTTACTACAGTTTTTGTCACTAACGAAAAACACCAAAATCTTCCATGGTAATGTAATGGTTTATTGGGCATGCACCATAGTAGTTCCATGTAAATAGATTATTACATGAAAATGAATATTGACAAAGTCTTTCTAGCAAGTCAGTCCACTGTCAGCCATCTTTGGAATGCTTTTGGGTAGCTACTTCCAGTCATGAAAGAGCAGATCTTATCTACTTGAATGGGGGAACACCGAAATCTCCAAAACAGTTGGTCAAGATCAAAGAACATATTTCAAATCAGCAGTAAATCTGACAACACTGAAATAATAAATTGTGCTCCTTTAACTCGGATTACGCTAAAAAAAAATTTAATTTTCCTGGCTTGTATAGTTCATGCACATGTGCGTTCTTGAGTTGATTGACAGGCTATGTCTGTATCTAAAAGGTGTTTGGCTCTTTTACCCATAAGACGGACTTCCTTTCTACATCTGTTGACCATTGAGCATTCCAGTTTCTCCCATTCATTTTAATAGAAGTGACTCGTCTCTGCTAAATAGTCTCTGAAATTGAGTACCATGGTATACAGTATATCTGGTACCATCATTGTACTTTTTTGTTACCTAAATACGTTTTTGTGTACTTACACTGTTTGAAGGATATCCCATTATAGTGTGTGGTTTTACATAAGTAACAATGTACAACTGTACTGCTATACAAAACACAGTAACTACACATTTTGCCAAAAATCTAAATTGAAAGCTGAAATGGGTATCTGTCCTGTGACAGACAGGTTTGGCTCAATTATGCACAGATTCAGAGAAAACAGAGTGTGTATGAAGGTTGAACTGATGTCATTGGCCTCCTCTCAGGTTTGTTTATTTGTTTCATCCTTATGCACCTTTGGATATCAGTTGCCTCTGATTTTAGCTCTAAATACAGGTGTAAAAACAGAGCTTTGCATTCAGAGCGATACAGGCAGACACACTGTTCTAGCATGAAGATTTGTTGTTGAAGGCATTAGATGTCTTGATCACCAAAGCCCTGCCAGTTATTTCAATATAACAATTTCAACTGGCTTTATTTAACATTATAATCAATGTCTCTGCTAATCTTAAGTAAGCAAGTGTTTGGAAAAGCCAGCAACAAGTAGATTTTAATATCACCCAGAACTGATTTCAACTGCTACATTCACTATGAAGTCTATGAAGATATTTAAAATGTATAAGTCTTATAATGGAGTATTATTAAAAAATATATTTTAATGGTAAAAGACTGTAAAAATGCAACAGAAATAAAATGTTAATTGATTAAAGAATATTAACTGTAAAATATACAGTAAAAATGTTTAATATATTTCAAAAGACAATACAGTCATTTTTACAATAAATTATTTTTTGATGTAAAAAGTATGATTTTCCTGTATAATTAATGGTAGAAATTTACATTATGTTTAACAAGAGAGTATATGTACATTTTACAGTAAATTATTGTTAAAATTACAGTAAAAAACAATAATCAGGCGTTTCCACAATTCCCTACATGACCCATCATATTTCATTATATTTTATGGGAATAGTTATGTTTCTTCTTATTTTTAATATCAGTCACGTACATTGGTGTGATCTGTTTTATATTTGATGTAGTTTAGTTAATGTTTACTGCATTATTTAAATTTCACATCTGTTACCCTGATGGTGTTTAGTGTTTGTGTGTGTGACACTGAGCACTGTCTCTACATGTTTATTGGTCATTGCTCCTGGAAGAGCCACTATTGGTGAACTTCATGTCATCATGTGCCTTTCTGTAATTTTTACGGTGATTAACAATATATTATAAAGTAAAAAGCAGATTTTTACAGTTTCAGAAGGTTAATATTAAGTTAATGACTTTAAAAACAAAAAAACAAAAAAAAAAAACAGTGCCATCGTGGTCATGTAAATTGCAACAGTTTTAAACTGACAAATTTACAGGTTGTTCTGTAAAGTTGTTTAAATTTTTACCTGTATTTTTTACATAATTATTCTGGCAACCACAGCTGACAGTTTTTTTGTGTAAAAATAACACGATTATTTTTTTTATTTTTATTTTTTTTAACGGTGCAGTTCACCTAAAACTGAAAGTTCTGTCCTCATTAACTCACTTTCATGTTTTTCCAAACAATTAATTGCATAATTGATATGGTGGCTAAGGCTGTCATTCTGTCTAACATTTCCTATTGTGTTCCACAGATAAAAGAATGTTTTGGAAAAGCATGCGGTTGAGCAAATGATGAAATATTGGCAAGCATACCTTTAATTAGTTATTTCTTGATCTAATCCTTAAACATTACATTTGTTTGTGTTGCCTGATGTAATCAGGTTGATTCAGTCATGTGAAAAAAATATTTTTGACCTGAATTAAACTTTTTTTGAAGTTATCACAGAAAACATTTGTCATAGTGACTGTAGGTAAAACTGGTTTGGCTTGCCCCACAAAACTAATTAGACTTAATTAGATAATACAGTAGATGTTGATAAATTAATGATATATCATAAGAAGTAAGTGAGCCTTTATATACTCTTAGTGGTGATTGTGAGATTAGAGGAACATGCTCCTCCTGAACTTTAGTTTACAGTAAGAACTTGATTTAAATATGTTCATGTTGTTCTTCGCTGAGTTTACAGGGTTTTTTTTCAGGTTTTTCTTTTTTTTTTTTTTTTTAACTCATGTCTTTATTTCTGTGAACACAAAGAACAGTGTAAGCTGTCTCATAGGGCCAATGTCACATTGTCACAAATGAAAAGCAAACCAGCATAATGAAAGTGTAATTGAAGGCTTTGCATTAAGACAACAAATCACCTTGAATTATCTGTAGTGTTGACACAGCTTCTCAAAAACACCCAAGCTTCGTTCGCAGCAGCAGTTTTCATTCTATTTTTGAAGTCTGAGGATGCTGGATAATTGAATTTTAGGCCTAATTCAGCCTAGAAATGCAAGCAGTTTGTCATGTGCTTTTTTTTTATTTTTTATTTTTTACTCTTTCATCTCTGCAATTTCTTGGCACCTTCGGCCACAGAAACAACATATTACATTACAGGAGTTATACATAGGCATTTACGTGAATCTGTTTTCCATCATGTATTTGTATCTTGTAAGGTAAATGAACAACATTATATATATATATATATATATATATATATATATATACATGCATACATATATATATATATACACATACATACACACATATACATACATACACACACTACTGGTCAAAAGTTTTGAAACACTTGATCTTAAAAATCTTTTGATCTGAAGGTGTATGCTTAAATGTTTGAAATTAGTTTTGTAGACAAAAATATATTTGTGCCACCATATTAATTTATTTCATTATAAAATTAAAATGTAATAAAAAAAATTAAAAAAAGTTTTTGAAATTGATGACTTGGACCAAATAATAAAGAAAAGCAGCCAATAAGTGCTCAACATAGATGGGAACTCCTTCAATACTGTTTAAAAAGCATCCCAGGGTGATACCTCAAGAAGTTGATTGAGAAAATGTCAAGAGTACATGTCTGCAAAATCTAGGCAAAGGGTGACTGTTTTGAAGATGCTAAAATATAACACAGTTTTGATCTATTTTGGATTTTGTTTAGTCACAACATAATTCCCGTAGTTCCATTTATGTTATTCCATAGTTTTGATGACTTTTCTATTATTCTAAAATGTGAATGCATGCCCACAACAGGCAAAGATGTCTGTCTAGCTCATGTTTATGTGGAACGATTGAAAAACAGTTCAGATGGTCTAAAAAACACATCCGGTCTGAACAGTCCCTGAAGTGGTTACAATGGTTTTTGGAACATGGTAGCTGGTTAGTTGCTGGTTCAAGGTGGTCTCTCAGTTCAACCTTGAACCCACCAGCTGATTAACCAACTTGATTAGCTTGGACCAGCTAATGACCATATATGACCAGCAAGTGAGTTTGAACTAGCATTGGTGGATCAGTTTAGAAACTGACATAAACTGCACTCGTACTCGCAGCTCCCACATGAGCACCATGTCTTAACATGTCAGAGCATGTGCTAACCGCTAGGCCACAGCTCCAACAGTTTTTAATTAACATTTTTGCAGATAAAAAAACATTTACTCAATTTAGAAATGAGTTTCTTGCTGCTTAGAAAAAAGATCCCGAAATGTAAAATGATGTGAGATATTGCAGAGATTACAGGAGCGAGTATGAACGTGTCTGCACAGTAGCAAAAGGCTGCTTGAGGAAATAAACAGCCTGAGCTTCTTTCTGCTGCTATCTAGTGTGCCGGGCTCTAAGTGTGTCAGCCACACTGGAAAACCAATTACAGGTATAACGTGATTAGCTCTGCCAGAGTAATGGCGTCCAGTGGATTTCAACTCTCACACACACTCAAAAACACATACACACACAGCATAGGCCTGCCACATAATGTTTGGCAGTTGGCTACGAAAAAGCCTGATTTGTTCTGCCTCTCATTCCTTCACAACTGGCATCCATCCCTAGCTTCACCCTTTACTTTACTCATCCAAACGGATGGTAAGGCAGGCACTCATCCATGTCCAGTGACAGTTTAATGATGTCAGCTTCATTTCATTCCACTTCTATCCACGCACATGCAATGTCCGGCTCTTTTTAACCTCATGATATTTACACACCTGGCCGAGCATTCCACCCTGCCTAAGGAGCTTGGATAAGCCTGTGTGGGTTATGTGGGGATGTAGGGGCAGAATAGAGAGATAACATAGGTTAATGATATTGTGCTGTGAACAAGGTGTTTAATAGTTTTCACTGCTGTTTTTGTTCTGTTCCATAAGCAACCAGAAAGTCCAGAAAGCAGCCACCTAGCAACGTCCTAGCAATTACCCAGAACACTAATAACAACACCTTGGCAAACATTCAAAATAACCAAGCATTGTGGGGATGCCATTTGCATGGGCAAACATCATATTATTTTCAGAAAATGTAAACATCTTGTTTCAGTAAAAAGTTGTTTCAGAGGTGGAGAAAGTTTTGATGAAAACATTTTTCTTTATTTGCACAATAAGAAAAGGGACAATTTTTAAAGTGTGTATTTTCTGCACCACTAGCATCATCAAACACTTGTTAAGGGATTATAAGGTGGTTCATTAATGACTAATAAGTCATATACAAATGCATTATAAATCATTTATATGCAGTTCTAGCAACATGCATAAAAAGGGCAACTTTCATCCAATACTTGCCAAATATATGTTATAAATGCTTAATTAATACATTTATTCATACTTAATCAAAAGCATAAATGCCCTAATTAATTATTTATATCACAATATAGCAAAATTGACTATTATAGTTAAATTAAAAGGAGAGATCATGTAATTTTGCTAATGTTGGTAATTAAAAATGCTTCACATGTGTCCACTTTACATCAAGGTACATTTCTGTAGGTTACTAATGTTGAAGAAGTGTTATTAGGCATTTATAACATGTGGGGTAATATGGCTCACTATTTGGCATGCGTTGTCTGAAAGTCACCCTTTTTATTCTTGTTGTTATTACCACATATTAATGATTTAAAATAAATTTTAAACTAATTATTAGTCATTAATGAACCCCTTTATAATCCCTTAACAAAAGCAAATATTAATGTTAAGTATTACCAAAATAACAATTGTTTTCAAACAGGTTTCTCAAACTCTCCTCTCATCTGTTATTGCTATACTGCTATTTATGACAGACAAATAGTCTCACCTCAACCCCACATCATTATGAGCAATGTTACTGTCTCAAGCTGGTCGGGATGCTCAGACAAGCAGAGCAATGTTTTATTAGCTGTATTGTTAACACATTTCGGGGGAATCAAATAATTAATGGATTGCATATACACTCACTTGACACTATGCTCCTAATAAAGTCTCCGGCGTGATCTGCTTTTGTAGACCATCCGCCTCAAGGTTCGATGTGTTGTGCATTCTGAGATGCAATTCTGCTCACTATAATTGTACAGAGTGGTTATCTGAGTTACCGTAGCCTTTCTGTCAGCTCAAACTAGTCTTGCCATTCTCCGTTGACCTTTCTCATCAACCAGGCGTTTCCATCCGCAGAACTGCCACTCACTGGATGTTTTTTTAAACTTTAGAGTCTGTTGTGCATGAAAATTCCAGGAGATCAGCAGTTACAGAAACAGTCAAACCAGCCCGTCTGGCACCAACAATCATGCCATGGTCAAAATCACTGAGATCACATATTTACCCATTCTAATGGTTGATGTGAACATTACCTGAAGCTCCTGACCCATATCTGCATGATTGTATGCATTGCACTGCTGCCAGACGACTGGCTGATTAGACAATCGCAAGAATAAATAAGTGTACATCATAACCTAATAAAGTGCTCAAAGAGTGTAGCTGTCTCTACATATTAGGCTTGGATAGGAAAAAATGTTTTAACATTAAAAAACATCATACAATATCTTTAAGAAAGTAAAAAGGATTGATTTTGATATCATGTTCTCTTTAAAAATCAAAACAAATCTGACATATCATTACTTTATACTGAATAACTACCTTACAAGTTTGATTAAGGATACAGGTGTATCCATATTTTTTCCTGATTACAGGCTTTTAGGCAAATCTCATCCCATTAAATCTATTAAAAATGACCCTACTTCATTCCAACGTATCCTCCTCCAGTGTTATTAAATTAGTACACAAACAGCAATCCTTAATGGAAATTCCAACTGGTGGTAAACATGCTCTTTCTCTTTTTTTCTTTGATTTTTTTTCTCTCTCACTTTGCACCCTATGTGTTTTCTTTGTTCTTTTTTTATCCGTCACAAGAAATGCACAACAAGAAAGCTGAATGCCAGCAAGATCTTTTCATATCTAGCTGTAATTTGTTTTAGATCAGGAAACATGAGCCAGAAGCGGAAGCATACGTTTGTTAATTTTAGCCCACAGGGAATTATGACTGGTGCACTATGTATTGGAAAACGTTGTCCCAGGGTACATTATTCTGCTAAACAGAGCCTGGATTTAAACAAATATCAGAGAATATAATTCTTGCTCTTCCTGTGGAATTGCAAGTGATTTGGCAAACCAGTTAGCCCCATTAACCCCTGCTCTCACGCGACAGCAGCTCGCCCTCATGAATATACAGTTGCGTTTTTCAGCTGCCACACTGAGAAAAGCAAGGAAAACAGCTATGTTTTGGAGAACTGCAATTAGAGCTGTGGCCTCAGACTTTTCACAGTTTGATTCTGTAACTTCCTACTAGCAAAGATATTCAAATATTAATATGAAGCACATTAGATCCATACATGACTGTATCCCATCTCAAGTAACCCAGCTTAACTGCCCTGTTTGCTGCGACTGAAGGGAAAAAAAGATCTTCCTCTTCGATAGTATTCAAATATGTCCCATTGCATTTGGGGAAGTAGCATTTATTTGGCCCACCTTGTCAAAGTGCTGCATCTAATCAACAGTTTGTGTGCTCTATCTCTGCCAGTTTCATCTGCACTGTGTGATTTGACAGTCAAAATCAATGACACTTAAATGGGCAGTGCGATTCTCTAAACACCAGAGCCACTACGCTGCCTCATTCTATATTGAGCTCATCTATTTAGCATGATTCTGAGAACCTATTGCCTTGTGCTCCAGTTCGTCCATGGCATTTGCATGGAAATTATTTTTTATTTTATTTTTTTTTTTGCCTGTGCAGCCTGGCAGCAATTGTGTGTGTCATAATAGGATGATGCTTTCTCATTTGTTTATTTAAAAAAAAAAAAAAAAAAAAAAATATATATATATATATATATATATATATATATATATATATAAAATATATTATTCATTTCTTTTCTTTTTTCTTAGGATCCTCAGATTAAAAAAAAAAACATTATTATATGTTTTTATTTATTTCATATTTATAATTAATTGTGGTTTCAAATGTAAGGACATTACTGATGTAAAAACAGCACCATCACTATTTAAAAATATGGCCGCAAGCGGCAATCATCTGGGTCCAAGCACATGTGAAGAAATAACCAAAATAATCAGAAATGACAGAAATGATCCAGTGGGTGTCAAATTGACAGAACAGATCCTGCCTAAACGAAAATTGGGAAAAATCTAATTTGTTACTTGGTTGCTAGGGTAACCCCATCTGGTTGCTAGGCAGTTAGCAAGGTAATACTCAAAAGGCTCCTTGCTATCCTGAGTCCAATGAATGAAACCAGAAATCTCTACAATGTTCTGGTGAAGAGATATGTGATTTGTTACTTGGTTACTAAGGTAACCCCATCTGGTTGCTAGGCAGTTACCAAGGTGATATTGAAAAGGCTCCTTGCTACCCTAAATCAAATGAACAAAACCGGAAGTCTGTATGATGTTCTGGTGCAGAGATATATGTTTTGCTACTTTGATGCTAGGATAACCCCATCTGGTTGCTAGGCAGTTACCAAGGTGATTCTCAATAGGCTCCGTGCTACCCTGAGTCAAATGAACAAAATCGGAAATCTATATGATGTTCTGGTGAAGAGAGATGTGATTTGTTACTTAGCTGCTAGGGTAACCCCATCTGGTTGCTAGGCAGTTACCAAGGTGATACTCAAAAGGCACCTTATTACATGGTAGCTAGGATAATTCTCTACGTTGTTCTGGTGCAGAGATATATGTTTTGTTATTTGGTTGCTAGGGTAACCCCATATGGTTGCTAGGCAGTTACTAAAGTGATAATCAAATGGCTCCTTGCTACCCTGAGTCAAATGAAAGAAACTGGAAGTGTCTACGAAGTTCTGGTGCAGAGATATGTGATTTGTTACCTGGTTGCTTGGGTAACCCCATCTGTTTGCTAGGCAGTTACCAAGGTGATAGTCAGAAGGCTCCATGCAACCCTGAGTCAAATGAACGAAATCGGAAGTCTCTGTGATGTTCTGGTGCAAAGATATGTGATTTGTTACTTGGTTGCTAGGGTAACCCCATCTGGTTGCTAGGCAGTTACCAAGGTGATACTCAAAAGGCTCCTTGCTATTCTGAGTCAAATGAACGAAAACGGAAGTCTCTACATTGTTCTGGTGCAGAGATATGTGATTTGTTACATGGTTGCTAGGGTAACCCCATCTGGTTGCTAGGCAGTTACCAAGGTGATACTCAAAAGGCTCCTTGCTACCCTGAGTCAAATGAATGAAACCGGAAGTCTCTATGTTGTTCTGGTGCAGAGATATATGTTTTGTTTCTTGGTTGCTAGGGTAACCCCATCTGGTTGCTAGGCAGTTACCAAGGTAATACTCAAAAGGCTCCTTGCTATCCTGAATCAAATGAACGAAACCGGAAGTCTCTATGTTGTTCTGGTGCAGAGATATTTGATTTGTTACATGGTTGCTAGGCAGTTACCAAGGTGATACTCAAAAGGCTCCTTGCTACCCTGAGTCAAATGAATGAAACCAGAAGTCTCTACATTGTTCTGGTGCAGAGATATATGTTTTGTTACTTGGTTGCTAGGGTAACTCCACCTGGTTGCTAGGCAGTTACCAAGGTGATATTCAAAATGCTCCTTGCTACCCTGAGTCTAATGAAAGAAACTGGAAGTGTCTACGTTGTTTTAGCATTTTGAATAGAAGTCAATGGGATTTGGTTGCTAGGGTGTGGCTAAGTAGTTTCTATGATGATACCTGAAGTCTGATTGTTCACCAAGTAAAAAAAAGACAACTGTAATTTCTCTAGGACATTCTGATCCAAAGATATCCCTCTCAGCCATTTTTAATGGAAGTCAATGGGGTTTGGTTGCTAGGGTGCTCAAAATGGTTGCTAGGGCGTGGTTAAGTACTTTCCTTGATGATCATTAAGGGATGTAGGAATGAAGATGTGAGGAATATGTTGTCATGGTCTTGGTGAGTCCACTGGTTTATTTTTGTTTGTCATCACATTCTCTGTTGAGTTCATGTGTTGCTGACTCGCATAATCTGCATTGCCATGAAAGCCGTGATTGTTTCCATAGTAACGCTGATCATGCCAGCTTGCTGCCAATGAGCGGCACCTGATCGCCATTAGTTCCCTGGCTATATCTACGTCCGTCATATCAACATGGAATTAGTGCAAAATACAAAAGAGCACTTAAAACTAATATTAATAATCCATAGTAACATGAATAAATTCTTGCAAAATACAAGAGCTTTTGAACAGATTACAAATACTTTTAATAACAATCCATGTGAACATGAGATTAATTCATATAAATAATATAAACATTCATGTATTAATATACAACAGTTAGTTCTGGTCCTCGAATCTGATTGGACGAGAGACGTTCCATGAGCACTGATGGTCTGACACCATCAGCACTTGGACACTTCACTGTGTGTATCACTCCGCTTGTGTTCGTGCTGTTCTAAACTAAAGTGTAAGGGTAATGCATATGTGTTTAGAGTTACTGTATAATGTGTCTCTTACATGTATTTTTATTTTTATTTTTTTTTATATTACATATGTTAGCCAGCAGGTGGTGGCAAAAGATCATTTTTGTGTGTAATATGAGCCAGTTAGGTGACGTGAAGTGAATCCGTGTCAGCCAGCGAATACATACAACAGCGCTCCATGATCGCTCGTATTACTATCTACACTACTAAAGCTAGGAAATAGCTTTAAACTGCTTTAAACGAACAACTTCAGCATTAAGGCTCATCACAGCTGAGAGACACAACAGATTGATTAATTACAGAACTCAAGGCGCTTACCTCTTACTGGAGTTTCCACACTGGAGAGAAAGTACTGTTCAAAATGGCGGAGAAGATTGCGGTTTCTATAGTGAATGACTCTTGCGCACCGGCTACCGCGAAACAGAGAGAAATACCCCCGCTTGGACGGCTATTTTTCCATTGAGAAAGCTGATCTTCAGAAAGCTGACAGCATCTCTGCTTGTGTGTGGCAACAGGTGATCGCACACGCTCCATCTCTCTCTCTCTCTCTCTCTCTCTCTCTCTCTCTCTCCACACACACACACACACACACATCCATCCATCCTTGTTTAGCCAACAACTTGGTAGAAACAGCACAAGCCATGATATTATTTCTGGAGTGACATTTTTGAATTACTTACCAAGGCTTGGATGCATCATTGGTTTGAACCAGCAACGGCAGATTCTGATCCGTTGCGTAAGAAAGTAGTTGCATGCACAAATGCGTTTTTTATGACCTTACTTAGTTTTTCCAAATTTTTAAAAATTTACTTGTTCATTGAACTGTTGTATATAAGCAATATCACACTTGCAATCGTGCTATATGGCCCTAAATCAGCACTGCTGTGATTACCTACGGCACTCGGCCTGCGGCCTCGAGCGTGCGGCCAAATCACAGCAGTGCTGATGTAGGGCCATATCGCACACTTGTTCGTGTGATATTGCTTAAATATAAATAGCTAAATGGAAGTGCATGTTTTTTTCCCCCAAAATTTTTCAAATGAAAAAACACGAGCACGGATTTTACGCATGTGCAGCTACAAAATAATGAACGAATCACTCTCTGAGACTACTCATTTTTCCCGGTCATATAAAAGATTTGTTCAAAATGAACTAATTGTTCATGAACGACCCGTCACTAGGAACACATTATAAATTAATATCACTTAAACTTGATGTAGTAATTTGACACTGACGGTACTCCACTACTTGTTGAAAAAGCTGCGCAACTTTAAGAGTATAGACGTGTTACACTACTACTTAACCCACAGTATTCATTTAACTGCTCTGTATTCTTACCTGTTCTTTCGCAAGTGATGGAGGTCCCACGAAGTCACAAATTGAAGACGATCCAATTTGAGAAACTGCCACCAAATGTTTCACCCCCTTCATGTGGCTCTTCAGTGGCCTTCCCCATACTTGACAGCCCGAAGTCATTTTTTGCATAACTTACAATGAGCTCTATGTACATTGCTCGTGTCTGGCAAGAGCAAACCATAATAAAGTGTCAATTGAATTTACACTGACCAGGCATGATAGTTATTTAAACCATGACCATCACTAAGGTTCAAATTAGCCGATTAGCAAAAATTAGCACACAAAATGTACTTAATCTGAGCATGAAAATGTCACTAAATTTTATAAAATTCATCCACCGCAGTGTTAGCTGTAAAAGGGTGAGGTAGGGGGACTCCACTGTTAACAATAATTCAAGCTAGCAGGCAGCTGTACTGTCAGTCACACAGCCCTTCCAATTAAGGGCGGTTTGTGTCCTGCCTGCGGGGAATATTACAAATATCATTATAGACTTTAATTACTTTTTTATAATTTGTAAAAATTGCATACACATTCCATTTTTAATTTCAAGAAATTTTAAGCACTTTTCCACAAAACAAGCTGATTTTCCAGGTTTTCCAGACCTTAAATTTCGAAAAGCTAAATTCAAGCAATTTAAGCACTTTAAGGACCTTGTGTGAACCCTGTTATTACCTTTATTCATTAAGCAGACACTTTTATCCAAAGCAACTGACAAAAATAAACTATTCTTCTAAAGGAGAAATTAAGAATAAAAAAGCTGTAAATTTAATAATTTATTTGTCTGATTTACGAGTGGCTGAATGGCAAAATATTTCAATATTAACTGTTAATACTCTTTGAAGACATTTCTTGTCGTGTGGCTCCCTCTGGCAGATAGAAAGTACAACATCCTATTTTGAATGGAAGTCAATGGGATGTGGTTGCTATGGTGCTCCAAATGGTTGCTAGGGCGTGGCTAAGTCATTTCCATGATGATACATTGAAGTCTGATTGCTCACCCAAGTAAAACAAGCCAACTGTCATTTCTCTAGGATATTCTGAGCCAAAGATGTCATACTCAGCCTATTTTGAATGGAAGTCAATGGGATTTGGTTGCTGTGGTGCTCTAAATGGTTGCTAGGGCATGGCTAAGTAGTTTCTATGATGATACCTGAATGCTCACCCAAGTAAAACTAGCCAACTGTCATGTCTGTAGTCCATTCTATTCCAAAGTTTTCCTCTCAGCCATTTTTAATGGAAGTCAATAGGACTGGTTGCTATGGTGCTCTAAATGGTTGCTAGGGCCTGGCTAGCCAGTGACCAGTGAGATTCTTATTGGCTGATTACTAACCTGACTCAAAAGATCCTATCGCCAAGTGCCTACAAAATTCTGTTCTGATGATACCCTTCGGAGACATTTTGAATGGAAGTCTATAGGGTGGTTGCTAGGGTGCTGTAAATGGTTTCTAGGGCATGGCTATGCCATTTCCAAGATAATACTTAAAGACTGATTGGTAGCCCGAGTGAAATGAGCCCGCCCGTATGTCTCTACGACATTCTGATTGGGAGATATGATTCCACAAAATTGATTGTCTTGTCATAGTAAGAAACAATTGTTTTCATGGACAAGAGCCTTGCCATAGTATGCCTATGGGGCAATTTTGGGCTGGTTTTAAGGCAGCATTTTACAGTTTTCGGACACAGCCATATAGAAATGATGCGAGACAGAAACGGGTATAATGGAAAAATAAACACATAATATCATTCCAGACGTATGTAAACATATCCCTAAAACAATGTGACAGTTAATCATGTCTGGCAACTTGACAAATATGTTTTCAATATTTTTAGGATATGTAAAAAATTAAGGTGACATTTGATTATCTATAGTCATTTTGGAAATCACAGATTTATTTGCAAACTAATATTATAAAGGTCAGAAGACATTGTCAGTGTACCACATTTCTTCAAATAAATGTATATGCATTCATACGCTCATAGAAAACCTTAGACTTAATAGGATTTATTATCCTGTGGCTCTCTCTGGTGGACAATAAGTAGTATTACAGCTTTCATTGGTCAGATAAATGACTGATTATTTAAAATTTGCTGTTAGTCCCCCCGTTCATCATAAATCCATGAAATTTTGTATGATTCCTCAGAATGTCCTGTTTTCCATATTTACACAGTTTTGTGAAGTTTGGCATTTGTGCACACAAGATACAGGAATATTAGTCATAACGGGCCACACTAGTCAAATATATCGGATTGTATCTTGTAGACTATTTAATAGATCAAAATTATTTTGATAACTTTTTTCCTGCGTGGTCTAGTGCTGACCTGGGCCAAGTTTGGTGAAGATATGATTAACGCCCTAGGAGGAGTTCGAAAAAGTAGGGTTTTCAGTAAATTAGAATGGCAGAAACATTTTATAAAATGAAATAAAACTGAGATATACATTTTGTAGGACATGACGCAAGGATTTAGAGGTAAAAAGCATTTTGATTTTAATGTGCTCGGATACGGAGTAATTAGCAAAAATGTAAATGTTTTTGTTTTTGTGCCACCTTGTGGCCGATTCTCACAAACTTGGTACACAGACACTGCGTATGAATATCTCAATTTCGATTTGATGTTATTAGCTGCTGAAATTTGAATGGCTGCTGGTGGCCATGTTTGTTGATTTTTCCAAATTATATTTGAGTGATATGTTAGCCTTTCGGCCATGCAAAGATGCAAACCAATTTTCAACATCCTTGATCATACAGCTGCAGAGTTATGAGTGTTTTTCAGTTGTAG